>NW_022639566.1:635350-638300 GCF_010583005.1 Odontomachus brunneus
AAAGATCTATTCCAAGAACGTCTGAATCTCTCTTCAGTGCAAGAATGGAGGGATGATCTAGATGTTAATACAATGGCCTTCTGGCTGAACGACTCGATTAAGGAAGCCTGCGACTGTTCTACACCAAGGCAAAAGACATTTAAGATTAAGAGCACATACTGGTGGTGCCAAAGTGTTGCGGATGCGCGCAAGGCGCTGCATAAAGTTAATCGTGTCTTAGTGAGACTGAATAAGAATAAACGTGCATCCTCTGATGATAAACGGATGGCCCTCCTGGCAGTCAAAGAAAAGCGGAAAGCATATAAAACTGCTATCCTTAAGGCTAAAGATAATTCCAGGAAGGAACTATTAGGAACTATTAGGAACACCCTCAATCACGATCCCTGGGGAAAGTCGTATAGGCTTGTTATGCAAAAGATTAAAGGCTTACCTGCTCCTATCACGGAGAACCTGGAGATTAATAAAGTCCGTGAGATCATTTTTGATCTATTTCCACGCCTTAATGATACTAATAGGCCTTATTGTCCAAAAAACCCAGGTCCCTTGGAGTGGGATGCTAGAGTACATGCTGACGAGGTCAAGAGACTATTGGTTCCTATGACGGGCAGTCCAGCGCCTGGTCCGGATGGATTGAAGGGAATAATATGAAAAAGTGCCCCCCCCCCTACTTTCATTCGGAAAATTGCGATTGTTATGACACGTTGCTTAGAGGAAGAAATTTTTCCTACCTCTTGGAAGGTAGCAAAATTGGTCTTATTGCCTAAACCGGTAGCGTTTGGAGCATCGCCCAAATATAGACCTATATGTCTAATTAACGACATTGCAAAAACTCTTGAGCGGGTAATATCCTTGAGATTACAGCGTGAATTGGCCGCGATGCCTAATGGTGGCCTTGCGGAACTACAATTCGGGTTTCGACCGCAGAAGTCCACATTGGACGCTTTATTTGAACTTCGGAAATTCACAGAACAGGCAATTAAGGACAAATGCTGTGCATTGGCTATTAGCCTGGATGTCCAGAATGCCTCTAATAGCATTCCATGGAGTGTCATTTTGAAACGTTTGAAAGCCAAGGGCTTTTCTGGTTATTTAATTAACATTATTAATAGTTATCTTAGTGATAGAGCCATACTATTTAAAGGTAATGATGGTCAGTATCACTGTGAATACATGTTAGCGGGTGTACCTCAAGGGTCTGTCTTGGGTCCTCTACTCTGGGTCATCACTTTTGACTGTGTTCTCGAATCGAACGTTAGTAAATCGTCTCGTGTAATTTGCTACGCTGACGATACAATTATACTTGTTAGAGCTTATGATTACTCTGCTACGATTGCTAAAGCAAATCGAAACACAGCGGTAGTTGTAGAATCAATACGTGAGTTAGGACTAGAAATAGCTGCGTACAAAACGGAAGTTTTATTTTTGTGTGGATCTGTTGATGACTCATCTTCAGCAAGAGTTCGCATCGACAATGAGGACCTGACTATACAGTCCAAAATGAAGTATTTAGGTGTCGTTTTAGACACTAAGCTTACGTTTAAAAAGCACTTTCAGTATATATATGAGAAAGTTAACTTGGTTATAAAACAATTATGGAAGCTATTACCCAATTTAAGGGGTCCTATTCAGTCTAAAAGGACATTATATTTGCATGTGATCCATTTTATTATTCTTTATGCCTCTCCTGTTTGGCATGATCGCTTTGTTAGTCCTAAAAATAACCAGCAAGTTTTAAATGCATTACAGCGCATAATGGCGATTAGGGTCATACAGGGATATCGTACACTGTCGTACCCTGCTGCATCGATTTTAGCGAAAGCTGCCCCAATTTACTTACTTAGTGCTAAGGCATTACGTCTTTATGAGCGGAAACGCTTCCTATATGACTCCAATAAATTTACTCTTAAGGCCTGGGGAGAAGCTGTTACTACAGCAAATCTCTTATTACAGAGACAGTGGCATGCTCATTTAAGTAATCATATATTACCGAGCGTTAAACTTAGGAAAGCAATATTACCTTTCTTCCAGGATTGGATAAACTGCAAGCATACTTCCTGTTCTTATACTTTGACCCAGTTATTAACTGGACATGGCAGCTTCAGTACCTTTCTGAAACGAATTCAGAAACGTAATACTGAGGCATGTCGTCACTGTGTTTCCACAATTGATGATGTTGATCATACACTACTGATGTGTCCGGATTGGAACTTACAGCGGGATGTGCTGATAGATGCGTTACAAAGAGGTGCTAATATGTCTTTGTCTTATAAGAATCTGATAGCAGGTATGATTAAATCTCCTGAGGTTTGGAAGGCTGCCTCCGATTTTGCGCGTGAAGTGCTAACTCGTAAAGAGGCAGCAGAACGAAATAAGACTCTGACACTAACTCGGAGCAGTTCGTCGTCGGACCTAACATTGTAATGCACGTTGCATTAACTTTATCTATGATACATATTGTATTTTGTGTTATAACCTATATTAGGGTATTTATACATAGATATTTATACCTCTTGCTATTAGTTGAGAGTCCTCTCATTTAAATATGCCTGGAGGTTTACCTCCAGCAGAGTATCGATGTGTATGAAGGAATGAATGATTTTAATATATGTGTGTGGGGTGTGTGTGTGTGTGTGTGTGTGGGTGTGTGTGAGTGTACACACGTGGATGCGTGGGATGATGTGTTGTGTGTAAGTGGTATGCATGTTGGCTGAATGATGATACTGTACCTTAATCCTGCAAGTTATATGCCTATTGCAGGAACATCATTGTGTGATGCTTATGTGTAAATGTGAGTGTTGAAGCTCTCCTCCATTGAATTATGTACATGTCAATGTGTCAATGTCCTTCGTTTAGGTCTCTAGGCAACTAGGCAGAATCCAGCCTGAAGCAATACTCACGTAATTCCGGGCTGGGTTCAGAATGCCATCATTCTAGTCATTGAAAAACCGAG
>NW_022639566.1:638442-638624 GCF_010583005.1 Odontomachus brunneus
TGGTTGGATCATGTCCAGATCTTGCCTTCACTGGTTGGGTCATGTCCAGATCTTGCCATCACTGGTTGGATCCTGTCCAGATGTTGCCTTCACTGATTGGATCATGTCCAGATCTTGCCTTCACTGGTTGGATCATGTCCAATTCTTGCCTTCACTGGTTGGATCATGTCCAGATCTTGCCT
>NW_022639566.1:639024-642171 GCF_010583005.1 Odontomachus brunneus
GGTTAGGTTAGGTTAGGTCCGAATCTTGCCTTGACCGATTGGATCATGTCCAATTCTTGCCTTCACTGGTTGGATCATGTCCAGATCTTGCCTTCACTGGTTGGATCATGTCCAGATCTTGTCTTCACTGATTGCATCATGTCCAGATCTTGCCTTCACTGGTTGGATCATGTCCAGATCTTGCCTTCACTGGTTGGATCATGTCCAGATCTTGCCTTGACCGGTTGGATCATGTCCAATTCTTGCCTTGACTAGTTGAATCGTGTAAGATAAGACGGAAAGTGAATACTTTACAAGATATTTTGAATTTTTTCATATTGCAACTTTGGAGCTTTATAACTCGAAAAGTACTCAATGAAGAAACATTTCATTAGAATGTTTTGGAAAGCTCTCGAGGTCAGCTACAAGAATATGTAATAAAAAATAGGGGATGCTGTTTAAAAAAATTGAGGTGACTTTCATGTGACTTTTAAATAATTCTTCAAGGTCAAAGCAATGGTACCATCTTATGGTCCCCTTGAAACCAAACAAGTTTTGTCTGAAAAATTTTTCTCTCCCGTGCTTGGTTTTCGACATATTCGACTGGATGGATTAAAATGGTCCACCCTGTATATATATATATATATATATATATATATATATATATTAATTTTTATGTGACGTATAAAAAATACATATAAAATAATATAAAACAGTATAGTGTAAGATACATTACAGTATTATTTTATAACAATATCAAAATTAGAAAGAAGTCTCATATAACATTTGGAATGTTTATTTTCAATTTGTATCTTGTCTTAGAAATTTTGCTTAATAAATGAAGGAACATTTAGAACGAAACATATTAACACTGCAAATTTAAAAATGTTTATGTGCAGGTAAGCATTTTACTAAGAAACGTTATAATATTTTAAGAAGTACGTTTCTTATGTATGACATAATGCACGTTGCACATAAACATTAATAGTACGTACAGAATGGTGACAAATATTTCGAGATAATCGAATATGTTGTTAACAATGATATGTATGAGGTGTTTCCTATAAAAGTTTTTCACTTTTCCACTCTAAAAAAAAGCATGGACATGTCCATTGTTGCCTATTTTCCGCGATGCCGATTGGCTGTCGAATCTCGAACTCGATGTGACTCGCGGTTATTTCGAGCGGTTATCATTGCGTTAGTTATGTGTTTGACAAGTCACAAGCCATGGAGGTTACGTATTTTGAATCGTGGAGATATAAGTGAAGAGTTAATTTCTATGTAAGTATTATACATACGTGCTGTATAATATCGTTTATATATATCATAATGTATTATTATAAAAATTTATTTTTTAAAGTTAATAAGAAGCTATTATTTTTTTAGAGTTATAAGAAGCTACTATAAGAATTTATCGGCTTCAAATGGAGATCTGATTGCCAGGGGGACCGCGCTTGTTCGTGCCAAGTGAAAATCAAATTGAAGGGAGCACACGCACAAGCAAGACTGTAAGCACAAGCAAGACTGTGACAAGATATCGAGACGTCGCCTTTATAAGCAAGGCAAATATCAGGCCAGCTACGAGTGTACCGTTCTTTCCAACGTGAGTTTTCCGACGTGAGAATATATAACTAAATTCTAAATTAAATTAAAGACGAAACATTCGCTGACGAGAAGTGATATATCTCTGTTACAAAGTTTTTGTAACTCATATTCGTATTAAGCGTTTCGATTCTTAATTTAAACCTTCTTCAGTAACGAAATTTCTTTATATACGCTCGCATACATAGATCAAGGAACACGATCAATTTACAACAATATGTATAGGCCGCATAGTGAAATTGTTAGGGATCGATTAAAAGTGTGCGGTTAATCCTTCCATACCATGGACGTAAGAATACATGGACGGAGCGAATTGTTGCGGGAGTGAAGCCCAAGGAGTGATTGTATATATTGTATATATTGTAATGGAGTTCATATAACAAGATATTATACAGTGAAATAGATACAAAACTCGTATACGAACATGGCCGCGACGATGTAATTCTTTTATCTTTTAGGCTTCACAATCTATAATCGCATTTTTCGCTCTGCCTATGTATTTTTACGTCCATGTTCCATACTGATTAAATGAACTTGACTCCTTGTCATAACGATATTTTCTGTATCAATACTGTATCAATACATCAGTGTGTGTCATTATGTGTGTTTATACATCCGATACGCTAAGAGCAAGGACCATACATGGCAGCGTATAGTTTCACATTGCCCGAAGTTTTATCGTTGGTAAATACTGATGCCGTAGTGGACTACTAACCAACTGTGACAAGGAGTGAAGTTCATTTAATCAGTATGGAAGGATTAACCGCACACTTTTGATCGATCCTCAACGATTTCATTTTGCGGTCCACATATCGTTGTAAATTGATCGTGTTTGTTAATTTAAAAATATAAATATAAATTACAAAAAATTTGTAATTTTACTAAATTATTATATATCACCACCTAATGGTGGTTTGGCTCTTATCTATGAAGTTTTGGAACACCCTGTGTGTGTGTGTGTGTGTGTGTGTGTGTGTGTGTGTGTGTGTGTGTGTGTGTGTGTGTGTGTGTGTGTGTGTGTGTGTGTGTGTGTGTGTGTGTGTGTGTGTGTGTGTGTGTGTGTGTGTGTGTGTGTGTGTGTGTGTGTGTGTGTGTGTGTGTGTGTGTGTGTGTGTGTGTGTGTGTGTGTGTGTGTGTGTGTGTGTGTGTGTGTGTGTGTGTGTGTGTGTGTGTGTGTGTGTGTGTGTGTGTGTGTGTGTGTGTGTGTGTGTGTGTGTGTGTGTGTGTGTGTGTGTGTGTGTGTGTGTGTGTGTGTGTGTGTGTGTGTGTGTGTGTGTGTGTGTGTGTGTGTGTGTGTGTGTGTGTGTGTGTGTGTGTGTGTGTGTGTGTGTGTGTGTGTGTGTGTGTGTGTGTGTGTGTGTGTGTGTGTGTGTGTGTGTGTGTGTGTGTGTGTGTGTGTGTGTGTGTGTGTGTGTGTGTGTGTGTGTGTGTGTGTGTGTGTGTGTGTGTGTGTGTGTGTGTGTGTGTGTGTGTGTGTGTGTGTGTGTGTGTGTGTGTGTGTGTGTGTGTGTGTGTGTGTGTGTGTGTGTGTGTGTGTGTGTGTGTGTGTGTGTGTGTGTGTGTGTG
>NW_022639566.1:642181-651939 GCF_010583005.1 Odontomachus brunneus
CAGTAAATATATATAAATATTTATTATATTAAAGTTATATATATATATATATATATTCATATAGCACAAATGTTTAATAAATATTCTCTAAGCACGTTTTAGAATATTCGACTATTCCTGGAATGTTCCTAGAATGTCTGTTGAACATTTGTGCTGTATAGTTATAATCTTGTTGTGTTAGGATGTATTATTCCAATTTATAAGTAATTGATAATGTTAACTTTTAATTTTATCTTTTTTATTTCAGATTTGATTTAAATCTTATAAATAATAATTACTCTTCCTTTCATTTTTGAGTTTATGGTAAGTATTTTTTCCTATAATTTGAATAAAAATATTTTTTATGTTTGTAATACTAATATTAAATCTATTCTTTCTCTTTTCAGGTTCGAGTTTAATTTAAATTATATATTTTGTTTATTTTGCGAAGATTTCATTAAATTAATTAAAAATTATGTTTTAATTATTTACTGATCTTATCAATTACCAATTTAACATATTTATCATTCAAAATTTATTTATTAATTAAGAATAAATTTAATTTTTATCTGTTTTTATTTTAATTTATATAATTTTGGTTAATATAGTAAAAAGTATGTTATGATTTTTATGTGATGATGATGATATTAATTATGATGATGATGATGATGATGATAACTATGATGATGATGATGATGATAACAATAATATTGACAATTGTTATTCATTAAATTTGAGATAAAAATAAAAAATAATATAAAAGATATAAATCATACTTTTATTCAAAATATTGTAATAGAACTACTATAATTATATATTTATTTAATAAATATATTTTTTCTCTTTTATCTCATACTTATTTTTCAATTATATGAAAAACGCCTAGACGAAAAATATATCGCAATAAAGAAGAGAAAGAAGAATTTCAACGACGGCGTCGTGAAAAAATGCAGAAAATCGACGTCGTCGTTGTGAGAATAAAAAGATATTAGTTGTAAAAGGATATTGATTGTAGTAATAATATTGCAAATATATCGTATGAAAATTCTACACGTGATAACATAAGTGAATATTATATTGGTATAAATATATCTTGGCTATAAATATATCTTGTATTCATTGTAATGCAAAACATTTTGCAGCTGAAAAGATTTCTAATAAAGGAAATTCGTTTCATGATTGTTGCAATCATGGTGCAGTATATCTTGAATCATTACCTGAATTCCCTTAATTTCTTCGATCTTTATTTGAAGGTAGTAATGTAAAATCTAACGATTTTTTTAAACATATTCGTAGTTACAATAGCTCTTTTTCTTTTGCATCTTTTAATGCTAATTTGGTTAATTTTCAAGAAAGATGACCTAGTCCATATTGTTTTAAAGTACAAGGGCAAATTTATTATCAAATAAATACAGCATTGTATACTGCGCACAATGAAAGTCCATCTTATGGTCAACTTTTTATTATCGATTCAAATGAGGCGATGGATTATCTACTTAATCAGAATTCAAATTTAGACTTAGAAATTGTACAATGCCTCGAAAATATAATGCGGGAATATAATATATTTGCACAGTCGTATCAAATGGGTGAAGAACTAAAAAATCAACAATTATTAGAAATGGAATCTGATCAGTCATTACCAGAATTACAATTATCATTTATGTTAAAACTTGAGATGGATCGACGTCGATATAATATTCAAAGAACAAATGAAGTCGCTGCTGTTTTTAGTACAACTGCTGATGGGGAAATACCTGAGTCATATGTTACGATATATAATAGAAATACTAAAATTTTGCAACATGTTAGTAGCATGGATCCAAATGTAGAACCATGGATTTATCCATTGTTTTACCCACATGGGTAAAACGAGGATGGCATCGTTATTTAACGAAATTAAACAGTCATAAACGAATAACTAGAAAACAATATATTAAATATCGTATGGCTATTCGAGATGAATTTAATACTTTTTTATTAGGTCGTCGTTTATTTTAACAATGGCTTGTAGATAATTATGTAAAAATGGAAAAAGATAGAATAGAATATAGTAAGATTCATCAAAAAGAATTACGCGTGGAAACGTATCAAGGCTTAATAGATTATATGAAAAATAAAGCTAATAACCCATACAGCACAGAATTGTTGAATCAATGTAGAATGAATGTTGAATTGCAACAATGTCAATATTGCAGCAACATTGAGAAACATAGAATCAACATTGCACAAACCTTCATACAATGTAAAAATGTCCGCGATTGTTGAATTTTCCTTTACATTTCAACGTCTTATGGATATTGAAATCAACGTTTTATAGACGTTTAATCAACGTTCAATCAATTTTTTTTAGACGTTGATACCACATATGTACAAGATGATTGGAAACAATCTTGGGTCTTCGAAACGACGTAATCCTGATTCGATTCTGAAACGAATTTTCTTTTTATACAAAACTTTGTCCGAAGATTAATTTTTAAATTATAAAAAGCAATTGTTTTCTTTTAACAGAACGGATCCCAGCAAACACAACGTTAAATATAACATACATGTAACGTAATTTCCTACTCAACAATATAACTTTTATATAACATACGTGTTATACAACAGTTATATTGAGTAGGAAATTGCAACTAAATAAAAATAAAAATAAAAAAATACATTGGTCCATATTCTGTATCCTCTTTTATCGATAAAAGTGCCTTAAATGTGGCTCCTCACCCAATTAGGTGACTCCTAAGCCTCTTTTAGAGGTACTTTTTTAGATAAAAGAGGATACAGAATATGGGCCTATGTATGTTACATGTAACGTTGTGTTTGCTGGGATGCAAGAGGTAGGTAGTGACGGCAGAACTTACCATCAGATATGACAACTGATTGCTATTTCACATTAGCAACCATGTCCGAGGAAAAGTTGTGCCGCCAATCTCTTATATCCGTCCCGTGATAAGAAAAATATTTTGTTTTATAATTTCAAAAATAGATTCCAGGCAACAGCTTATAAGAAGAAAAATCATTTCAGAGTTTAGTACACATTATGTCTTTTCAAAGACTCAAAATTGTTTCCAATCACACAAAATTTTGTAGATTACAAAATCATTACATATTTATTTCGTTTATGATGTTATTAGAGACATTATAGAAAACTTTGCGCTGTGCAGAAATTAAGTAACTTGGAATTCAAATATATATACATACATACAGTAATAATAATAACAAATTTTTATTAGTAATAAATGTTTCAAGTTATAATTATTAAAAGGCTGTAACATACAAGACAAATGTAGACATAAACGTTTTTACAAATCACAAAAAATAAAAGTAATCGGTCACAGGTTGATCGACTTGCGGCTATTAAAATATGTTAAGGCGAAAAAATATATAAAAGCATATAAACGTTTCTCAAAATCATTTCAAATAAAAATAGTCGCCTACAGACTCATCGACGTTTAAACTTCTGATTATTAAAATGTATTCACGCGAAAAAAGAAATATAGCCATGGAGACGTTTGTAAAATCAAAGTAGGCGTTTTTTTAATAATGAAACTATAACCGATTTCACCAACGTCGATTAAGCTTTAATCTCAGTTCGTCTTTGTTTCAAATATTTTAAATGCGATGTAAAAGGCCTGATCGACGTTTGCGAAATCGTACTTAGTTGGTCCTAGGCTCATCCATGTTTAAACTTTTAAACTTAATATTATATATTAAAATGCTGTCTAATAAAAAAAATTATATATAGACGTATTAAAAATCAAACAAAATTTCAGTCGTCGGCCACAGACTGATCATTGTCAGGGTTGGGTTTCCTGAAAGAAGCAAAAATTTAACAGAATTACTGTACACGTCTTAGTACATTCGCTCATATTATTCTAAACAATACACCGCTTTTATTGAGTTTTCTTTGCTACATATCAATTACTAAGAGGACATTCCAAATTTGTATAAATATTGAAAATGTAAAATTACATTACATTGCATTTTTCGAAATTTTTTAAATTGATTTTTACCAAATAAAAGCAATGTTAAAATGCACACTGTCTCTGCATATATTGTACCATTGTTTTTACGTTTACACTGCGCGCGAACACTTTTACGTTCATTCAACAGATCTTTTTTACCACAACATAAAATTAATAATAATAAAGATAAGTTTGTAAAAAACGTTAATACTACACAACGTACCATTTCATGCATATTTACATCTGTATTTAGTAATATATTCACAACGTATTATAAAGTGAGGTTATAAAAACTTTCAACTTTCTACGGCGAATTCAACACAAATTAACCAATATTTTAATGTGGGTTTTACATACCTTTTTAATTTACCGTTGCAAACCTTTTAGCGTTTTCTGTATCTAAACTATTGCAAAGCTTTGGGTTGTAATCGCCAGCGATTCTTATAGTACTGATGCACCTTTGTCTTTTCTCTGGATTGAGCTCGATCGCTACACCAACGCTGCCAACATCACTCGACGTTGGCTCTTATTGGCTACAACGTTCCCAGATGCGTGACAGGAACCAATATATTGGTTTCAATAATTTTTTACTCGATTTGTAAAAACTGTCTTGAAAAATTGGAAGAGATAGAAATTGTTTATTTTGTTCCCATACAGCTGTAAGAATTTTTTCCAAATGTTGTATTAACTTTTTTATACTTCAAGAAAATGCAAGAAAACGCAATACTAAAAAGTTAATACAAAATTGTAAAAAAATTCTTACAGCTGTATGAGAAGAAAATAAACAATTTGTATCTCTTTCAATTTTTCAAATAGTTTTTAGAATTCGAGTAAAAAATTTTAGAAACCAATAATTTTGTACATATTTCCGAAAAAATATCTTAGAAAATGGAAGTCGTATAAAAAAATGTTTCAAACAAAAATTGTTTATTTCTTTACGTAGAATAAAATTCCGTAATGAAAAATAAATGTTTCTATTAAAAAAACCAAAGTTGACCTTGTCCTGACCTTTGAGACACCATCCAAGCTCAAACTGATAAGAGCAGTAAATATATCTTTTAAAACCCAACAACTTTTGTTTTGAAAGTTTTATCGAAAAACCTCACTGTAAAAAGATATTCAGGGGTTCCTATATTTTGAAGACACCCTGTATACATAAATGAAAGGTGTTTCGCGTAATATATTCAACATTGCAGCAATATCTTGTAATCAATGTTGAATAATCAACATACATTCCATCTAGAAAAAACATCCTCACTTCTACTTTTAACATTGCAACGTCTCATCAAGGTTTTTTCAACTTTCTGTGCTGTATGGGTAATTTAAATGGACGTATTGGAAAAATGATTGTACTTTCTTCTACGTTTATTGGATCACCGCATAATATGTTGCAAAATTATCAAGATACAATGGCAATTGTTAGTAAATTTGGTAAACCAGACCTTTTCATTACGATGACTTATAATCCAAAATGGCGTGAAATTGAAGAAAATCTTTTTCTCTGGTCAGTATGTTTATGATAGACCTGATATTTGTGCTCGAGTTTTTAAGAAGGATTATTTAATCGACTTAATTGTTAAACAAAAATTTTTTGGTAAGGTAGCAGCATATGTATACGTTATTGAATTCAAAAACATGGTTTACCCCATGTGCATATACTGATTACATTACAACGTAATTTTAAAATAACAACTTCACATGTTAACATTTACATGTTAACTTCACATGATAATTATATTTCTGCTGAAATTCCTGATCCATGTAAAAATCGTATCTTACATAAAATAGTTATGAAACATATGATCCATGTGGTGATTGGTGTATGATAAATGGACAATGTTCTAAACACTATCTGAGACCATTTCTTGAAGAAACTATAATGGATATAGATGCGTATCCTTATTATCGTCGACGAAATGTTAGTAGGACTTTTAAACGTCCGGATGGATAATTTAGTTGATAACCGCCCTTATAGAAATATCATACTAAGAATCATTGATAATTACTTATTTTCAGTATTAAAAATACTGGATAATAAGTAATTATCAATGATTCTTAGTATGATATTTCTATAAGGGCGTCATGTAGTTCCGTATAGTCCTGTATTGTCAGTTATATTTAATTGTTATATTAACGTTGAAGTAGTTTCAAATATAAAATCTGTTAAATATTTATATAAATATATTTATAAAGGTCATGATGTCGCTGCTATAACAATTGAACCAATAACAGAAAATGTACTTATAGATCATGATATACGTGATTATATTGAAGTTCGTTATGTAGGAACTATCGAAGCTAGCTGCCGTATACTCGGTAAGAAATTACAAGATAAAAGCCATACTGTAGTAAATGCCTGTTCATAGTTTGCCTGTTCATTTATCTAATGAACATAACATAACTATTGAAAATGAATCTATTGAAGATGCAATGTCTTCTACTTTAAATCAAGTTACTATGTTAATAGACTATTTTGCATTAAATTTACGTGATGAAGAAGCAAAAAATTATTTATAAAGAATTATTTATACAGAAATTCCATGCTATTATACATTTAAAAAAGAAAAAATTAATGGTCGAAATATTTCATGTTGGATTAAACGTAGTAGTCATTATAATTATATATGACGAATATATTCTGTTAGTCCAACTCAAGTAGAATTATTTTATTTACGGTTATTACTACTCAATGTTAAGGGAGCTACAAGTTTTGAACATTTAAGAACTAAAAAAGAGAATAAATAAACAATATTATCAAACGTTTTCTGCTACATATTTAGCTTTAGGTTTAATTGAAGATGATGATGAATGGAGACGAACTATGAATGAAGCTGTTAAATGGATGATGCCGCAACTTCGTAGGTTATTTGTACGTATTTTAATTCATTGTCATATCCGTTATATCCTGAAAAACTTTGGGAAAATTTTAAAGTAGCAATATCCGAAGATTATGCAAGACATATGGTATATTACAAGGACAAAGAAAAGCATATATTCAAATTAATTCTTTGCTTCGTACGGAAGATAAAAGTTTAGCGGATTTTCCACAAATGAAACAATTAACAGAAAACAGTAAAGAGGACGATTGTTTGCCAACTAATCAAATATTAGTAATTGGTATGAGACAATATAACCAAATAAATGAGAAACAAAAAGAAGTAGTTGATATTGTGCTAAATCGATTAGAAAATAATAATCATAATAATAATTGTTTCTATATTGATGGTCCATTATCAGGTGGATCAGGTAAAACATTTGTTTATAATATTATTTATTACTTAACTAAAATTCGAGGTAAACGTGTGTGTACTATGGTTTTCACAGGAATTGCAGCGACGTTACTTCCTGAAGGAAAAACAGTTCATAAAACATTTGGTTTATCAGTTCCATTATTTAATGATTCGTCATCCAGTATTAAAATTTAGTCGAAGGAAGCTCAATATTTAAAAGAAGTAGATATCTTTATTTGGGATAAAGCGCCTATGGCACCATGATACGCTCTAGACATTAACGTTGCGTGATATTATTATTGAGTAATTGAGTAATGATTTTTGGTGGAAAAATTATTTTATTAGCTGGTGACTTTAAACAACTTCTTCCGATAAAGATGCATAGTATTCGTAGTAAAATTGTAAATCTTTCTATCAAATTTAGCTCTACTTGGAAATATTTTGTAAATTTTTCTCTAACGCAAAACATACGAGTTCTTCCTGAAGAAATAGAATTTGCAAAATTTTTACTAACTATAGGTGATGGAACATTTAATGATAATTTATATCCCCATTTAATGATAATTTATATCCCCATAGAAGGAGGAGGGCATACTAGGTGGCGGCGGAACGCCGTGCGTTCGAGATCTGCATATCTTTTTCGTTCCAGAAAGAGAAAAATATCGAGAGCGTGGTCTTGCTAGGCCGGGACTCGAACCCGGGTCTTTCGCTTGCCGGATGACTGTTCTAAACCACTGAGCTACCTGACGCTCCACGCTCACAACACTCTCCTCTTCCTAGATAACGCTCAGAGATGCCGTTCGGAAGCGACATCTCTGGCGCGATCCCGAGCGCACGGCGACTACAGAGAGAAACAATGTTACTGTACCAAATGATACAGCTGTCAGTCTCTCAAAGTCAAAGGTTGCTATCCTTTAAGACCTGCTGTCCATGTATGCCCGTCTCCACCGTTACCCCTCCTCAACCGGTGCAAATAATACAAATAAGCCCCGGGGTCGACACCAATTTTTTGGCAGCCCCCGAGTGCTTGGACGCAATGCGCCATGGGGGATAAAAATTTTGATAATAATATACAAATTCCTGAATGTGTTACGACAGTTGAAACAGATATTGTAATAGACATATGGTGATATAATACAAAAAAATATTTGATAAAATAGTTACAACTACGATACTTGTGGCAAGAAACATTGACGTTGATGAAATTAATAAACAAATTGTAGAATTATTAGATATTACTGGCGAACGAGTTTATACAAGTATAGATAGTGTTATAAATTGCGATAGTAATAATGATATTGATGAAGTTATATTGCCAGAATATTTAAATAGTCTTTCTCCGCCATCTCTTCCTCCTCATGAATTACGTTTAAGACCAAACTGTATTATTATATTAATTAGAAATCTTAGTATCAATGAAGGTCTTTGTAACAGTACTAGATTAATAATTATTGAACTTGGTAATCATTTATTGAAATGTAAGATCTTGAGCGATGATAAAAAAGGAGATATTGTTTTCTTGAATCGTATAATATTGTATTGTGAAAATATATATCCTTTTACTGTTACCAGGAGACAATTTTCAATAAAATTAGCTTTTGTTATGACAATTAATAAGTCTCAGGGACAAACATTTGATATAGTGGCAATAGATCTTTGTAAAGATGTATTTAATCATGGGCTACTTTATGTTGCGTTTTCGCGAGTACGTTCTTGGCAAGCATTAAAAGTATATCTTAGTAGTCAACGAAAAAGTAGATATGTTAAAAATTATATATATAAAGAATTATTTATATAATCTTTTGTTTTTTCTGAGAAAATATTAAATGCTGTATTTGAGAAAATGTGAAAAACATGACGTATATAAAAAGAGAAAATCTGATAAATGAGGGAAACTATAACTTTTCAACTATAACTATAACTTTTCATTTCCTATTTTTATTTGCCCATATTTTTTCATGTCTCTCTCTGTCTCTTCGTGTATCCCCCTGTCTCTCCCTATCTCTCTCTCTGTCTTCCCCTGCCTATCCCTCTTTCCCTGTTTCTCCCTCTCTCACCCTGTCTCCCCCTATCTTTCCCTGTCTCTCCCTGTCTCTCCCTCTTTCCCTGCCTCTCCCTGTATCTCTCTGTCAGTATATAACGATTAACTGTCTTCAGTTTTCCCTCGTTTCTCTATCTTTCCTTTCCTGTTTTCATTTGCCCATATTTCTCCCTGTCTCTATCTGTCTCTCCGTATATCCCCATGTCTCTCGTTGTTTCTCCCTGTCTCTCCCTGTCTTTCCCTGCTTCTTCCTGTCCCTCCTTGCTCTTCCCTGTCTCTCCCTGTCACTCCTTAT
Source organism: Odontomachus brunneus (assembly GCF_010583005.1). Classification (NCBI taxonomy): domain Eukaryota; kingdom Metazoa; phylum Arthropoda; class Insecta; order Hymenoptera; family Formicidae; genus Odontomachus; species Odontomachus brunneus. The sequence continues at coordinate 651,689 of NW_022639566.1, forward strand.
CTCTCCCTGCCTTTTTTCTGTCTTTCCCTCTTTCGCTGTCTCTCACTGATTCTCCCGGTTACTTCCTGTCTCTCTTTGTTTCTCAGTTTTTCTCCCTCTCTCTCCCAGTCTCTCCCAGTCTCTCCCAGTCTCTCTCAGTCTCTCTCAGTCTCTCTCAGTCTCTCTCAGTCTCTCTCAGTCTCTCTCTCTCTCTCTCGCCCCCCCCCCCCCCCCCCCCCCTCTCTCTCTCTCTCTCTCTCTCTCTCTCTGTG
>NW_022639566.1:651949-654127 GCF_010583005.1 Odontomachus brunneus
CTGCCTCTTCCTGTCTTTCCCTTTTCCTTTCGTCCTTTCTATCCTTATTCGGATATGGGAAATATTTTTCAATTTCTGTAAATCTTTTTTTATTTGTTTTTCTCTTTCATTTTTTCTCTTTTTAAATATTTTTTGTTTTTCTTTTTTTATTTTCCCTTTTTCATATATTTTTTTTTATATACACATTATTTTCTATCACTTATTTTTTCTTATTTTCTCCTGTTTCTTTTGAAGATAGTTGTCAAGATTGAACAAAAAAATAAAAATAATTTTGATGAAAACTCCTGTATCAAAGATAAATTGCATGATATATATTCTGAATTTGAAACTTTAAATGGAGCAGATTAATTTACTTCCAACGAATTATTAGAAAACATACAATTCTATGATTTAACTGTGTAAGTATTATATTCTAGGTTTTAAAAATACAATTTTTTATTTTTTTTTATAAATTTTTTTATTAAAGTAATATATCTGTAATTTATACAAATATTAATAGCAAATAAACTAATGTTAGATTTTTATTTTATTATATAAGGGACATTTAAATAAAATATAGACTGATATATATATACAGAGTGTCCAAAAAGTATCGGAACGGCAAGATAACTCGGCGGGGGAGCATTTTAGAGAAAAATGTTTCAGATAAAAGTTGTAAGGCTTGAAAAAGACGCATTCAACGATAGTAGTTATTTGACATAGGATGGCGTCGCCAAGGTCAGAACAAGGTCAACTTTGCTTTTTTAAATAGAAACACATATTTTTTATTACGGTATTTTATTGTACGTAAAAAAAGCAGACAACTTTTGCTTAAAAAAATTTTTTATACGACCTCTATTTTCTAAGATATTTACGTAAATATCTACAAAATTATTGGTTTCAATAATTTTTTATTAGAATTCTATCAACTTTACCGAAAAATATCATAAGATAAAAATTGCTTATTTTGTTTTCATAGAGCTCTGTGAATTTTTTCAGAATTTTGTGTTAACTTTTTAATACTTTAAGAAAATGCAAGAAAATGAAGTACTAAAAAGTTAATATAAAATTCTGAAAAAATTCACAGAGCTCTATGAAAACAAAATAAGCAATTTTTATCTCTTGATATTTTTCGGTAAAGTTAATAGAATTCAAGTAAAAAATTATTAAAACCAATAATTTACGTAAATATCTTAGAAAATAGAGGTCATATAAATAATTTTTTCAAGCAAAAGTTATTTGCGTTTTTACGTTGAATAAAATGCCGTAATAAAAAATATGTGTTTCTATTTAAAAAAGCAAAGTTGACCTTGTTCTGACCTTGGCGACGCCATCCTATGTCAAATAACTACTATCGTTGAATGCGTCTTTTTCAAGCCTTACAACTTTTATCTGAAACATTTTTCTCTAAAATGCTCCCCCGCCGAGTTATCTTGCCGTTCCGGTACTTTTTGGATACTCTGTATATATGACAGAATGTATTTTATTATTAATTTTTCTATATGCTTATAAAATATATTCCTTTGCTATGTAACTACTGAACCTAAAAGTAATCACTTACATTGTATATTCGTCATAAACCTTACTGTTGGAGCAATTTTTTTCTATATCACGGACGTCCTATTCGGAAGTAAAGCTTTTTTTAGTTGTCCAAAGATGTTATAATCGTAAGGAGAAAAATCTGGATTCTACGTTGGGATGTCTTTGACTATCTTTTATAAAATTATGATTTTTCCCCCTTCGATTATTACGTCTTTGGTTCCGTTGAAAAACTTTAATGAAGCATCGTTTCATTTCCGAATGAGAATCCGTGATGCGATAGAAGTGTGATTTCGACCAGCAAGTTTTATGCTTTATATATGAAAACTTATAAATCATTAATATTGTCGTCTAAATAGCGGAGGTGACTACTTTTAGGCTCAATAGTAACGTAGTAGATGAACGTATTTTATATATAAGTAATATAAATGATTTTTTTAATAATAAAATATATTATATTATTTTCTGTCACATATATACATTATTCTATGTTTTATTTGAACGATACTTACATCAATATATCGTCTAATATATAGTATTATTATATACGTGTTTAATAGAAGAGATAAATGAATATGACTGTAGAATTTCTTTTGACATCAACTAAGATATATATATATATATATATATATATATATATATATATATATATATATATAT
>NW_022639566.1:657653-659040 GCF_010583005.1 Odontomachus brunneus
ACCTTTCCAAGGTCGCAAAAACAATTTTTTCATAAGACAAGTTTGATGTAAAATTTTCCGCTCTTTCGAAATCCGCAGTCAAAAATAGGGTGTCCCATTAGAAAAAACCATCGTGACCTTGAAGTAACCTTCAAAATTGACCTCAAGGTCAAAACCAATGGTACAATTGAATGACCCCCTCTGTCCTGGTCAACTTTTATCTAAACCATTTTTTTGTAGATACCGTAATTTGGAAGATATTCGGATCCATAGACTAAAATGACTCACCCTGTATATCATATCATGTGTAAGTGAAAACTTTCAGCTTTTTAATTTGCACTTGAAATATTTCTGATTTCAAAACTATTGTATTTTCGATATTCTATTTTAGAATTTTCAGTTTTATTTAAGTATTTAGGATTATCATCCCATATAAAAATGTGTGATGATTATGTTTTATCACAATGTAATTTAATACTATGACTTCAACTTAATACTTTTCATTACGTGATTTCATGACATAAGCACCAGATACACACATATGATATATAAATTATGTTCTTGTACAAGTTCTTGACGTGATGTTGATTATTATTATTAAATGAGGTACTTTTTTTGACATCATGACATGAACGATACCTGAGCTACATATGAGCCCGTATTGATGTGTATTCTTGTCTTCATATTTTGAAGATATTTGAGTACAACATAAGCTCAAAATGAACACATTTTGCTATCTGGGAAATTATCTAAAATAATGAAAATAAGATATCTTGTATATATATTATTAACTTATTTGTCATTATTTTATATTAGATTATTCAAATAGACGGTGTCTTATCTCGACTATCTAAATACGAAATATAATAAATAATGTGCCATATGAATTACAAGTGAAATCAAATACTATCGTATCAAATTTGGGAAAATATGAATTACCCATGACACCACAAATTGAAGCAGCTCGAATAAATATATATGATGTATTAAATAGTTCATCACATGTCAATAAGTTTTTTATAAATTCATCACTTATTCAATATCATAAATATACATATGATATAATTGCATTTTATTTAGTTTTTCCGATGCATGCACCTGTACCATTGTATGTTGTATCGCCTAAGCGCGCGTACTTTAGTGCTATACCTAAGCGCGCGTACTTTAGCCAATATAATTGGTCAACTTTAATCGTTTATAATTTGAAAAATATTATAGCCTCGACATTTTTGCATTAGAATTTTTTTCTTCAAATTACCTCAGGAATCCGCCCTTAAGAGATAATGCAGTAGTGGCGGAACACCTTGTATATATATACCCACACAGCAAGAATATACCAAATATATCATAGAGATATTTTGAAGATATCACATATCCCAAATATATCTTTAGGATATCCTTATGATAA
>NW_022639566.1:659050-659922 GCF_010583005.1 Odontomachus brunneus
ATTTAAAAATTATATTAATAGCATGGGTTTATGAACGGACTGCAACTGTGTATCTTTAATAATAATTTTTATAAAGAGATTGTACGTTATGTAGATGGTCTAGAAGCGCCACGTCTTTGTGGAGATAAGTAACAATATAAAGTATTTAAATATTCTTTAAATAATGGAAATGGCAAGCGTATTCAAATTGTTGTTTGGAATGATGACATTGATTCAATAGAGCATTATATAAAACCAAATTAATATGTCAGCATTTTAGTTTTTCAATTTTATGTATTACTATTATACATTATGTATATTAATATTTATTACTATTATGTATAACTATTTATGTTAACAATAATAATAGAAATATAAATAATAATATAAATATAAGTATAAATAAATAACAGTTTATAAAACTTATTACTAATATCTAAAGAAATGTATAATTCGAAGTTGAAATTTGAAATCAGTGTGCAGAAAAATGTTCTTTGCTATTTTACAAATACAAATAATCAAATAAAAGCTAAAAGTTTTTACTTAGATATATGTATAATTTATATAAGAGAAATCAACAATCTACTACACAAAAGAAATCAATTGATTCATCATCATGTAAATTTACTGTAATTTCTTTGACAGCTCTTTAAGCATTTTGTTTAATATTTTACAATATTTTTATGTGAATATTATTATTTTTATTATTAGAAATTTCAATATATGATAACATTTTTACTATTATACAGGGTGAGTCATTTTAGTCTATGGATCCGAATATCTTCCAAATTACGGTATCTACAAAAAAATGGTTTAGATAAAAGTTGACCAGGACAGAGGGGGTCATTCAATTGTACCATTGGTTTTGACCTTGAGGTCAATTTTGAAGGTTA
>NW_022639566.1:659932-666185 GCF_010583005.1 Odontomachus brunneus
CGAATAAATATATATGATGTATTAAATAGTTCATCACATGTCAATAAGTTTTTTATAAATTCATCACTTATTCAATATCATAAATATACATATGATATAATTGCATTTTATTTAGTTTTTCCGATGCATGCACCTGTACCATTGTATGTTGTATCGCCTAAGCGCGCGTACTTTAGTGCTATACCTAAGCGCGCGTACTTTAGCCAATATAATTGGTCAACTTTAATCGTTTATAATTTGAAAAATATTATAGCCTCGACATTTTTGCATTAGAATTTTTTTCTTCAAATTACCTCAGGAATCCGCCCTTAAGAGATAATGCAGTAGTGGCGGAACACCTTGTATATATATACCCACACAGCAAGAATATACCAAATATATCATAGAGATATTTTGAAGATATCACATATCCCAAATATATCTTTAGGATATCCTTATGATAAATTTTGGACATCTCTGCTATGTGGATATATATAGGGTGTCCCATTTTAAATATATAATTATATATCCACTAAAATATATAATTATATCTTCTAATGGACGAAATAAAATGTTTCAGGTAAAAGTTGTAGGGTTTCAGAAAATCTATTTAACAGCTGTATCAGTTTTGACCTTGAGTGACGCCGCCAAAATTAGATCGAGGTCAACTTTGTTTTTTTAAATAGAAGCATATATTTTTTATTACAAAAAATTTTATTTCATGTAAAGAAACAAACAATTTTTGTTTGAAAAAATTTTTTATACAACCTCTATTTTCTAAAATATTTACGGAAATATCTACAAAATTGTTGGATTCAATAATTTTTTACTCGAATTCTATCAATTTTACCGAAAAATATCAAGAGATCAAAATTGTTTATTTTCTTCTCATAGAGCTTCAAGATTTTTTTCAGAATTTGTTAATTAACTTTTTAGTAATTCAAGTAAATGCAAGAAAATACAGTACTAAAAAGTTATCATAAAATTCTGAAAAAATTTCAGAACTCTATAAGAAGAAAATAAACAATTTTTATCTCTGGCTATTTTTCGGTAAAATAAAGTTGATAGAATTCGAGTAAAAAATTATTGAATCTAATAATTTTGTAGATATTTCCGTAAATATCTTAGAAAATAAAGCTTGTATAAAAAATGTTTTCAAACAAAAGTTGTTTGTTTCCTTAAACAGATATTCTGAAACTCTACAATTTTTGTCTGAAACACTCTGCCGAAAATTCTATTTATTAGGAGATATTTTAGTGGAAACTTTAAAATGAGAGACCCTGTACACACACATTCACGCGCGCGCGCACGCACACGCAAACGCACATACACGCCCACGAACACGCATATACACGCACACGCGCACACACACACACACATACATATACTTATATGCGTTTGTATTTTACAGTTCTAGAGGGATATATAAAAACAAATTTTGTAGCCGTTCACAACCCGAAGTTGAACAAAATTATTGGATGTGCTTCAATAACAGATAGAGAGTATAAATTAGAAATTCATATAATAAATTTTAATGAAGAAGAGTACGACAATCTCCAGTTAAGTAAAGGGGATAAAATTTCAATAACTGGAACAATGCAATCAAATAACTTGCTTTGTAATTTAATATATAATAAAAGTAATTAATATAATTTATATCCTAATTTTGTTTTTAAAATTCATTTTATGATATAAAAATATTAGGTGCGCAACTAAGTTCCCGTTGTTTGTCAATAGATGGCTCCAGCAGTAAGTGCTGGTCGATTTTGACATATCCAAAACGTCATGAACCAAGCTTAGACATATGGTAAACAAACCGCTTTGACACGTTAGTGATTTTGTTTTGGCGTCATATACTTTTGGTTGTGTGAAAATGTCTGATTTTGTGCCAAATAATCGTCATTTGCGGGAAGTGTTGATTTTCTTATTTCATTCGAAGAAAATGGCGGCTGAAGCGCATCAAGAGCTCCAAAAAGTTTACGGAGATGCTGCTCTAAGTGAAACAACGTGCCGTGATTGGTTTCGTCGCTTCAAAGACGGTGATTTCGATGTTGACGACCGTCCGCGTGAAGGAAGGCCAAAAACCTTCGAAGACGCTGAATTGGAGGCATTGCTCGATGAGGATCCGTGCCAAACGCAAGAACAGCTTGCTTCAGCATTAGGAGTTACCCGCCAAGCCATTTCCAAGCGATTGCATGCGTTGGGAATGATTCAAAAGCAAGGAACTTGGGTTCCTTATGATTTGAAGCCAAGGGACGTTGAGCGTCGTTTTTTCGCCTGTGAACAACTGCTCCAGCGGCAAAAAAGGAAGGGTTTTCTTCATCGCATCGTGACGGGTGATGAAAAATGGATTCATTACAGCAACCCAAAGAAAAGAAAGTCATGGGGACTGCCCGGTCATGCTTCTACGTCGTCGGCTCGGCCGAATATTCACGCTGCGAAGGTTATGCTGTGTATTTGGTGGGACCAGGTCGGTGTTATTTATTATGAGCTGTTGAAACCGAACGAAACCATCACTGGGGAACGGTATCGAATTCAATTGATGCGATTGAACCGAGCACTGCGCAAAAAACGGCCACAATACGAGCAGAGGCACGAAAAAATGATTCTACTGCATGACAACGCTCGGCCTCATGTTGCCAAACCCGTTAAAATCTACTTGGAAACGCTCAAATGGGAAGTCCTACCCCACCCGCCATATTCCCCAGATATTGCGCCGTCCGATTATTACTTGTTCCGTTCGATGGCACATGGTCTGGCTGATCAGCAGTTCCGCTCATATGAAGACATCAAAAAATGGCTTGATTCGTGGATAGCCTCACAAGACGAACGCTTTTACCGTAACGGTATTCGAGCTCTGCCAGAAAGATGGGAAAAAGTTGCAGCTAGCGATGGGCAATACTTTGAATGATTCATTTGTAACCATTTTTTCACAATAAAGTTGCATTTTCATAAAAAAAACAGCGAGAACTTAGTTACGCACCTAATAGTAAAACAAAAAATTATTAATATAATAAAAATAATACAATAAAAAAATAGTCATACAAAAAAATTATATATAATATATAGTATAATATAAAATAGTTTTTATAATAATTGTGTAATATATTTTATAGTTTAACCACCATATTTTTTGGTGCAAAATATCAAAAATATTAAACGATTAAATGGACGATTATTATTAGCTGCAATATTAAAAGCATTTCGTCCTCTTCAAAAAAGGAGATCAAGTGGCACAGGAAATATATCACACAAGTTAGTTTATAAACGTACACATAAATAGTATTTATATTATTAGACAAATCTATTTTACATTTTTCCTAAGATTGAAAATATATATACTGAGAGAAAAATGTATGATATTTGGAACTATAATGGCATAATAAAAAGATTATAATTAGGAATATCATTTTTATAGTAAATGTTGTGACGATGCACACCTGCATCGTCACTAAGGCCGGCCCGACTGACCACCAGTCGGGCCGTGCACCGGCGCGTTGCGCCAACCTAAACGCCGCAAGGCCTGATCAAAACATCGCTTAAACAAAGCGAGCGAATAACACGCAATAACACGACAGCAATTACACAAAAGAAGCGATCAAGAGCGCGCGCCGCGGACACGCGACAATCACGTGCACAGCGAGCGAAGACAAAGCGGCGTCGAGTATATAATCCGCGGCGCCGAATTAATCGAGACCAGACCGATACGGATCGTCAACCGAACTCGATGCTACACAACGGAGAGCAAGGCATACGACCGACTCGTATCTGTCTCCTCAACCTGCCTGCTATCCCATCCTCGCAAGCAAGGACCGAAGCCAGTACGTTAGCTGCGCTCTGTCGATCTTTGTTGACTCTTGTTTGCATCCCGTCAACGCTTCGAACAAGGACCGAAGCCAGTACGTTAGCTGCGCTCTGTCGATCTTTGTTGACTCTTGTTTGCATCCCGTCAACGCTTCGAACAAGGACCGAAGCCAGTACGTTAGCTGCGCTCTGTCGATCTTTGTTGACTCTTGTTTGCATCCCGTCAACGCTTCGAACAAGGACCGAAGCCAGTACGTTAGCTGCGCTCTGTCGATCTTTGTTGACTCTTGTTTGCATCCCGTCAACGCTTCGAACAAGGACCGAAGCCAGTACGTTAGCTGCGCTCTGTCGATCTTTGTTGACTCTTGTTTGCATCCCGTCAACGCTTCGAACAAGGACCGAAGCCAGTACGTTAGCTGCGCTCTGTCGATCTTTGTTGACTCTTGTTTGCATCCCGTCAACGCTTCGAACAAGGACCGAAGCCAGTACGTTAGCTGCGCTCTGTCGATCTTTGTTGACTCTTGTTTGCATCCCGTCAACGCTTCGAACAAGGACCGAAGCCAGTACGTTAGCTGCGCTCTGTCGATCTTTGTTGACTCTTGTTTGCATCCCGTCAACGCTTCGAACAAGGACCGAAGCCAGTACGTTAGCTGCGCTCTGTCGAGCTTTCTCGACCTTTGTTCTTACCCTCTCGACGGGCGAAATCGGGTGTGAATACACCGGTACTCACGCTCCATCTCGTCTCTGGCGACACAGGCGTACAAGCGAGCGCGTCTTCACCAAGAACGCGAGAATAGCGTGCCGTGCTGGGACACGGACTCGAGACCGCCGACACCGCGCGGTTCCCGCGATCGACCACGCGAGCCGCGCGCGAATCACGACCGCCGATTCGCGACACGCGACCGCCTGCCGAATATCCGAGGCAAGCCTAGGCTTCACGCTATACGCTCCGCCTACCGCCTTAGCTGTCGCAGCAGACCGAAACCGCGACCCGGTAACTGGGGTCGTCACCCAGGAGAATTGTACACTAACACGCGATTACTCCGTACCAAGGCTTAATAAATCTTTTTGTTATTTTTATTTATTACAATCCGCGTCATCTTATTTCGCGAACCCGGACTCCGGCGAGCGAATAATTCCATGGTATCGACACCAACTGACACGCAGAGTACGGTTGTTACAATGTCAACATAACGTTTGTAATATTTACAATATAAACATAGTATAACTGATCTATGTAGAAGTTTTTTACTAAGAATTATAATTATATGAAATAAAAAACATAGTAAGATAGCAAATATTAAATGGTAAAGAAAATTAATTATTTTATATAGTCAATTAAGAAGTTAATTATTCAATATGAGCGAATGAATGTATATACTGACCGAAAGAAATAGTTGGAATAATTATAATCTCACTATATTTTATAGTTTGTTTTGACTTCAAACATATATTTATAGTGCATCTAAAAATGAAGATATAACAAAATAAACATAGATTTATAGTCACGATCTTATTATTCAATGTGTATAGCAAAACACGCTTTGGGAATAGAATAAAGACACCAAAAGCGATATACCACTTTGTTTCTGGACGTTATATCTTAATATAAGGTGTAGTAAAAAAAAATCCATTATTTTTTCATGAAATTGAAGGCTTTATTTAGCATAGTTAGAATGATCCGATTTAGGTCAAATATGCACCGTTTTGTTCGATAACTTGTTGCCATTTTGAAGGTAATTCCATTATGCCTCTCCCATAGAAACCCTTGTCCCTATTGGCAAAAAACTGGGACAGTCGATTTTCACAAGCTTCTCTTGAGGCAAATTTTTCACCAGCAAAATCATTCGCCATAGACAGGAACAGGTGGTAATCATTTGGTGCCAGGTCCGGACTACAAGGTGGATGCATAAGAACCTCCCAACCAAGCTCCCGGAGCTTCTGGCGAGTCACTATCGATGTGTGTGGCCTGGCGTTGTCCTGATGGAACACAATTCCTCTCCTATTGGCCAAAGCTGGCCGCTTCTGGGCGATTGATTCCTTCAGACGGTCCACTTTTTGACAGTACAGGTTCGAATTAAGAGTTTGGCCGTAGGAGAGCAGCTCATAGTGGATGATTCCCTGCCAATCCCACCAAACACACAGCAAAGCCTTCCTGACCGTCAATCCTGGCTTGGCCACCGTTTGCGCCGGCTCACCACGTTTCGACCACGACCGTTTTCGCTTGACGTTGTCGCAAGTGACCCACTTTTCATCACCAGTCACCATTCGCTGCAGAAATGGGTCGATTTTGTTGCGATTCAGCAGCAATTCGCAGATGGAAATTCGGTCCATGAGGTTTTTTTTGCGTTAACGCACTCATACATCAAGCTTCTTTTTGTATCCAGCCTTATTCAAATGGTTCCAAACGGTTTTTTGTGCAATGTTTAGCTCTTGGGCAATCGAAACAGTGCTTACATGACGGTCGGAC
>NW_022639566.1:666195-683853 GCF_010583005.1 Odontomachus brunneus
ACCTTATATAAAGCTCAAAATATAAATGTAAATGTATATAATGTAGTTAGAAGTATCTCCTATCAGATAATATCACATTTTTATTGAAATTGTTTATAGATTTAAAACAAAAAATATTTTCGTAAAAGACACGAAAATGGAGTTCAAAGAAAATAGGTGTCAAAAGCGACATACTTATTGGAATGTATATAACATGTCGCATATATGATAATAAATAGTTATAAGATAATAATATTTGATAATAAATAGTTCATTGATGCGTTTAATTAATGATTGAATAATATTCATTTATTAAAAATATAATGTTATAAAAGGGAAATTAATTAAATAAATACATATCTTTTTCCATCTTTTCTTTTTCTCACATATTTTACATATGTTATATTTTTAAACTAAATAAAATTAAACTTTACAATAAACAAATATCATGTCACAATGGGAGGTTATTAATGAAGTTATGTTAGTCACAGAGTATCACATACTGTTGGTATGTCACTTTAAGACACTTATAAAAATTTTCTTTTACTTTAAAATTCTCATAAAAATTTTCAAGTTATACAGTAAAAAAGTGATGAAGATAAAAATATTCAAAAAATATTTTTACAAAAACCAAATGCATGTAGAAGAACTTAATATTGAACAAAATGATAATTATCGCTATTTAGTCTATGTAATTCGTCAATAAAAATCATAGAAATATTAGTAAAACTTGCAAATTTCTAAAACTAATTGCTAATTTAACATACAAAGGAACAAGAAATATACCAAGTATACATCTTTTATGACTTAACAGATAAAACGGATTACATTTATATTAGTTTCGATAAAATACAACATTTAATATATGAGATATAGAGGTATGTCACTTTAGGAGACCTATGTCGCTTTTGGCTACTTTCCTCTATAGTTATATGTACTTATATTATTTATCAAATATTCCAATTGTATTGACTATATACTAGTAAAATAGTTAATTTCTCTTACCATTTAATATTTACTATTTACTATATTTTTATTATAAATAATTATAATTCTTGGTAAAAGTTTTATATGGGTCAGTTATACTATGCTTATATTATAAATATTACAAACATTATGGTGACATTTACTATAAAAATAATATTCCTAATTATAATATTAGGTGCGCAACTAAGTTCTCCCTGTTTTTTTTATGAAAATGCAACTTTATTGTGAAAAAATGGTTACAAATGAATCATTCAAAGTATTGCCCATCACTAGCTACAACTTTTTCCCATCTTTCTGGCAGAGCTCGAATACCGTTACGGTAAAAGCGTTCGTCTTGTGAGGCTATTCACGAATCAAGCCATTTTTTGATGTCTTCATATGACCGGAACTGCTGATCAGCCAGGACATGTACCATCGAACGGAACAAGTAATAATCGGACGGCGCAATATCTGGGGAATATGACGGGTGGGGTAGGACTTCCCATTTGAGTGTTTCCAAGTAGGTTTTAACGGGTTTGGCAACATGAGGCCGAGCGTTGTCATGCAGTAGAATCACTTTTTCGTGCCTCTGCTCGTATTGTGGCCGTTTTTCGCGCAGTGCTCGGCTCAATCGCATCAATTGAATTCGATACCGTTCCCCAGTGATGGTTTCGTTCGGTTTCAACAGCTCATAATAAATAACACCGACCTGGTCCCACCAAATACACAGCATAACCTTCGCAGCGTGAATATTCGGCCGAGCCGACGACGTAGAAGCATGACCGGGCAGTCCCCATGACTTTCTTTTCTTTGGGTTGCTGTAATGAATCCATTTTTCATCACCCGTCACGATGCGATGAAGAAAACCCTTCCTTTTTTGCCGCTGGAGCAGTTGTTCACAGGCGAAAAAACGACGCTCAACGTCCCTTGGCTTCAAATCATAAGGAACCCAAGTTCCTTGCTTTTGAATCATTCCCAACGCATGCAATCGCTTGGAAATGGCTTGGCGGGTAACTCCTAATGCTGAAGCAAGCTGTTCTTGCGTTTGGCACGGATCCTCATCGAGCAATGCCTCCAATTCAGCGTCTTCGAAGGTTTTTGGCCTTCCTTCACGCGGACGGTCGTCAACATCGAAATCACCGTCTTTGAAGCGACGAAACCAATCACGGCACGTTGTTTTACTTAGAGCAGCATCTCCGTAAACTTTTTGGAGCTCTCGATGCGCTTCAGCCGCCATTTTCTTCGAATGAAATAAGAAAATCAACACTTCCCGCAAATGACGATTATTTGGCACAAAATCAGACATTTTCACACAACCAAAAGTATATGACGCCAAAACAAAATCACTAACGTGTCAAAGCGGTTTGTTTACCATATGTCTAAGCTTGGTTCATGACGTTTTGGATATGTCAAAATCGACCAACACTTACTGCTGGAGCCATCTATTGACAAACAGCGGGAACTTAGTTGCGCACCTAATATTTTTAGTATGTCATTATAGTTCCAAATATCATACATTTTTCTCTCAATGTAGGAAAGATAGAATAGATTCTATAAACATATATAAAGAAATGGTTTTAAATTTGTAAGAAAAATGGCTTAATTCTCAGGATCTTCTAAATCTAGCAATGATAATTGATAGCGAGAAACATACTTTTTTTCGTCGCTTAACTTTGTGTTATATACTACTCATTACCCGTTGTATTACTTTGTTATTTCTAGAAATTCGTTATTATTCACTATTGTTACAAAATCATAAAAAGGAAACCATTTTTTCATAAATTGAAAGTTATTCTTCTTGTATATGTCTACAGAATCCATCCTATTGCTTTCCGTGCTCTCATTCGCTTATATTAATTAATTTCTTAAAAATTACTGAAAAATTAATACTGAAATTAATTACTGAAAAATTTGTATAATGATATATAACTTGATATTAATACATTTAACGATAAATTGTATATAACTTTTCTATTTAGTTCGATTCGTTTTACATGTACAATTATACATCAAAGGTTGTATCAAAGGTTACTGAATACCCTATATATACAGAGTGAGTAAAAAGTCCCGGACCTGTAAAATATCTCGAAAACTAAGCATTTCGGAAAGAAATAATTACATGTACAATTATACATCAAAGGTTATATCAAAGGTTACTGAATATCCTATATATACAGGGTGAGTAAAAAGTCCCGGACCTGTGAAATATCTCGAAAACTAAGAATTTCAGAAAGAAATAATTCTTACAAAATTTGTAGAGTTTTAAATGATCTATTCACTAATCTGATCAGTCTGACATTGGGTGGTGTCCCCAAGGTCAGGACAAAGTCAACTTTGCTTTTTTAAATAGAAACATTTAAATAGAAACATTACGGAATTTTATTCTATATAAAGAAGCAAACAACTTTTGTTTGGAAAATTTTTTCATACGACTTCTATTTTCTAAGATAAATATGGAAATATCTACAAAATTATTGGTTTCAATAATTTTTTACTAGAATTCTATCAATTTTATCAAAAAATAGCAAGAAATAAAAATTGTTTATTTTCTTCTCGTAGAGCTCTAAGATTTTTTTCAAAATTTTGTATTTATTTTGTAAAGTTGATACAATTCGAATAAAAAATTATTGAAACCAATAATTTTGTAGATATTTCTGTAAATATCTTAGAAAATAGAGGTGATATGAAAAAATTTTTCAAATAAAAGTTGTTTATTTCTATACGTAGAATAAAATTTCGTAGTAAAAATATATATATTTCTATTTAAAAAAGCAAAGTTGACTTTGTCTTGACTTTGGCGATGACATCCTAAGTCAAACTGATAAGACCAGTAAATAGATCTTTTTAAACCTTACAACCTTTGTTCAGGTCACTTTTCCCGAAAATCCTGTCCTAAAGATTTATTCGGGTGTATCCATACATTTGGCCCACCCTGTATGTATTTATGTATAGGTTCGATATTTTTTTTACATAATTCGTATGAAGGTAAAATAGCTTAAACTGGATAGAAAATTATGTGCCATTATGTAAAGTTTGTAATAATTAAAGAGAAATTAACTATTTTATATGAGTTAATGAGCGTACGAGAAACGGTAAGCTGAACATGTAGAAAAAAAATATCTTCGACCAACGTACGACTGTGACATTCGCGAATTACAGTTTACCATGTTTCATTCATATATTAGTATATTTTACTTCGCTGTGTCTCATAATTATAGACGGAAGAAGTATGCGCTTATTAGCTTGTTCAGAATAATTCCTCGTTAACCATTGCGAATTTTGCATAATGATACATGACTTTTTTACTCACAAAGGACATTCGGCAAGGTGTAAATTAAAAAAATCTGAAACTTTACAGAATTATAGAGCAAGAAAATCTAATAGCTAAACAATTTTTCGTTAGTGTTCGAAATCGGTTTTAATAGGGGAAAAAACAAGCTTTTGAAAGAAAACCAGTATTAACATTTATAAGTGAATATATTATCTAAATATTTAGAAATATGAAAAAATATTTTAGACAAAAGTTTCATAGTTTTAACATTACTTTATGACATTCATTTATGAAATTTTTCATAAATTTAATATTTTTTAAAATACCTTCACCACTCATATTTTTTTTATATATCTTTTATTAGATTTATTTTTCGGTGAAATTAAAGATTATTTTATACCGAATTCAATATAATATAGAGTTATATTTCAAAAACTTATTTTCAAAAAAAATGTGAGTAATGGGAGTATTTCGAAAAATATAAAATTTTGGAAAAATCTCAGAATATCATCATAAAGTAATGTCAAAACTATGGAACTTTTGTCTAAAATATTTTTTCATATTTCTGATTGTTTAGATAATATTCACTTAGAAATCTAAGCACTAGTTATCTTTCAAGAGATTTTTTCCCTTAAACCGATGTCGGACATCAACTAAAAATTGTTTAATGATTAGGTTTACCTACTCCAATTCTGCAGTTTTAGATTTTTTAAATTTACGCATGGCCGAATATTCCTTGTAAGTTTAGTTTGTTCTATCTTCACATGAGTCATGGTAAAGAAAGTTTCGGGCATCCTATATGTTAATACGTTTTCATTATTTATCCAAAAAATGATATACATAAATAAATTTTTTTTTTCTTTTTCAGAACCAGAAGAAGAAAAGTAAAGTAGATTAAATTATTTTATCCTATTATCAATTATAATGATAATTTATAACCCATATCTAGCATAAATGTTCAATAGACATCTTAAGAACATTCTAAGAATATTCGAATATTCTTAGAATGTTCTTAGGATATCTATCAGGTATGTAAATATGAAACCGGAATTTTTGTATAGAAAATACACGTTTATTGTATGAAAATGATAAAAAATATTTTATTCGAAGTATTGCCCATCGCTAGCTATACATTTTTCCCACCTATCTGACAATTTGTGGATGCCACGCCAAAAAAACTGTTGCTCTTTTGAGGCAAACCAGTCATTGAGCCATTTTCGTACATTTTCGTAAGAAATGAAGCGTTGTTTAGCACGTGCGTGTCCCATCGATGCAAATAAATAGTAATCGGACGGAGCCAAGTCTGGTGAGTAAGCCGCATGCGAAAGTATTTCCCAACTAAACGCCTCAGTCGTTTCCTTGACCAGTTTTGCTGTGTGTGATGGTGCATTATCATGAAACAAAATCACTTTGTGTTGCCTTTTTTTATATTCTGGTCGTTTTTCACGCAAAGCTTGATTCAAATCGATCATTTGTTGTCGGTAGCGTTCAGTATTAACGGTTTGGCCAGGTTTTAGTAGCTCATAATAGATCACACCCTTCTGATCCCACCAAACACAGAGCATTGTCTTCCGTCCATAGCGATTTGGCCTTGCAGTCGATGTCGATGGTTCGGCTGGAGTTACCCATGATCTTTTACGCTTAGGATTCTCAAAATATATCCACTTTTCATCGCCAGTCACAATTCGATGGAGAAATGACTTTCTTTTGTACTTAGCGAGCAGTATTTCGCAAGTGGTTTTTCGATTTTCCTCCTGTCTTTCATTCAGTTCATGTGGAACCCATTTTCCCATTTTCTGGATCTTTCCCATGGCTTTCAAACGTATGGAGACGGCTTCTCGTGTCACATTTAATTGATCCGCGAGTTGTTGTTGCGTTTGAGTGTCATTCTCATCCAACAATACTTGCAATTCGCTGTCTTCAAACTTTTTCGGTGGTCTTCCACGTTCTTCGTTTCTCACGTCAAAATCGCCACTTTTGAATTTTTAAACCACTCAAAGCACTGTAATTTACTAAGAGCATGCTCACCGTAAGCTTCGACAAGCATTCGATGCGATTCTGCAGCAGTTTTCTTCAAATGGTAACAGAAAATCAATACTGTCCGCAAATCGTAGTTTCCAAGCGCAAAATTCGACATGTTTAACGCTATTACAAACTATGCTGTTGTATGAAACTTGTATTGTTGTGAGTTGAAAATCTTTGTCAGAGATGTAAACAAGGAAATGGCGCCAATGACGCGGTTTGACGGTAACTACATTGACAGCTAGGGCCATCTATGGGCAAATTCCGGTTTCATATTTACAGACCTGATATTGAATATTTGTGCTGTATGGGTAAGTTGTAATTCAAGTAATTATAAGTAATAATTAAATGTTGTAAATAAGTAACTATAAGTAATTCAAGTAACTATAAGTTATAATTCTCATAGTTAATTCTTATAGTTATAGCAATTAAAATTAAAGTTAATAAGTTATTAATAATTGTAATTTCATTTCTTTAAATTTTTTAATAATTATGTGTGTACATGTGTGTTTATAACAGAATAATTATTTCTTTCAATAATTATTACATATTATTATATATTATTATTCAATAATGATTTTCATTGCGTACAAAGTAAACGATTTTATAACAATATAAGAAGTTTAATTATTGTTGCTTCTTCATGCTGATTAGTTATTTCGAAATCTTGACCTCTAAACGAATTTATTTTGTTTTGTTGGTTTTCTGAGTGACTATCATTACGGACATTGAGAGAAAAACGTATGACATTTGAAATTATAATGGCATAGTAAAAAAATTGTAGTTAGAATATCGTTTTTATAGTAAGTGTCACTATAATGTTTGTAATATTTACAATAATAGACAGTATAATTGACCCATGTAAAATTTTTATCAATAATTAAAATCACTTAAAGTAAAAATATAATAAAGTAGTAAATGTCGAGTGGCAAGAGAAACTTACTATTTTATATAATCAATACAATTGGAATATTTAACAAATATAGGTACATATAATTATATTCCCAAAACGTGCTTTGCTATACATACATATAGAGTAATAAGATCGTGACTATAAATCTATATTCATTCTATTATATCTTCATATTTAGATGAACTATAAATTTATGTTTGAGGTCAAAACGAACTATAAAATATAGTAAGATTATAGTTATTCTAATTACTTTTTCTCTCAGTACTAATTAAGAGTTTTAATTTACATGTTAAGAGAATTAACATCCCAGATAGCCAAACCTGCGCGAACAGATTTCGAGCAGAGCTTGCTATCAACTTTTGATGGCAAATAGATAAGAAATTTGATGCAAGATCTGTTACATCAATTCTTGCTGCCAAATTGCCGCCAGATATGCGACAGAGCTTGTTGTCGGAAAATTGCTGCAGATTTGCAGCAAAAACCGCGTATAGCTTGTAGCGATTTGACGGCAGATTGGCGGCAGAAACCGTGCAGACCTTGCTGCGCTGCAAGCTTTGCGCGGTTTTTGCTGCAAACTTGGCACCAATTGCCCGACAGCAAGATCTGTCGCCAAAACCGTAGCCTAATGTAGACACAGATGGCTATGGTTTTGCTGTAGGTTTTTGATCAAATTTGCTGCCAATCTGCGCGCAGTCTACGCTCAATTTGCTTACTGGGATTCTCTCACATAATACAACGTTGGTTTGTTTATTAATAAGTTTTTTTTATTTGGTAGACAAATAGTAATTATAGGTAGCCAAACATGGACAAATCATAGGAAATTGATTCTATTATCTAATTTGAATAAAAAGTTAGAGAGTTACATTGAGAGAAAAAAATAGTTGGAATAATTATAATTTCATTATATTTTATAGTTCGTTTTGGTCCCAAACATATACCAGGTGTATGAAATGCGGATTTTCTTAATAGATGGTGCCACACATACGTTCTTAAGCGTGGTGATTTGACATATGTAATATTTTGTTTGACTATTCCTAACCTACAAAACCATACATGTGGAAAATTATGAGAGTGTAAATATCATAACTTTTTCTGCTTTGAAAATGTCGAATTTCGTACCAAAAAAAGACCATTTGCGGGAGGTTTTGATTCATTACTTCATTTTGAAAAAAAACTGCTGCTCAAACTTATCGAATACTTGTAGAAGCTTAGGGCGACATGCACCATCTCAAGACATCTGTGAACGTTGGTTCAATCAATTCAAAACTGGTGATTTTCATGTGAAAAACAAGACTAAGGGAAAACCACCGAAAAAATTTGAAGATGCAGTGTTGCAAGCATTGTTGGAAGACTCCACTCAATCACAATTGGCAGAAGTATTAAATGTGACTCAAAAAAGTGTTAGCAAGCGTTTGCACGCGACGGGAAAGATTCAAAAAAAAGGAAAATGGGTACCACACGATTTGACTGAAAGACAGATGAAGAATCGAAAAGTCACCAGCGAACTCCTGTTGAAAAGACATCAACGGAAGAGTTTTCTGTATCGAATGATCACAGTTGATGAAAAATGGATATATTTCGAGAATCCCAAACAAAGAAAATCCTGGGTTGATCCAGGCCAACCATCAACATTGACTGCAAGACCAAATCACTTCGGAAAGCGTGCTCCCTTGGTGGGATCAAAAAGATGTTGTTTATTATGAATTT
This sequence comes from Odontomachus brunneus, assembly GCF_010583005.1. Taxonomy (NCBI): domain Eukaryota; kingdom Metazoa; phylum Arthropoda; class Insecta; order Hymenoptera; family Formicidae; genus Odontomachus; species Odontomachus brunneus. The sequence continues at coordinate 675,054 of NW_022639566.1, forward strand.
TTCAAATCTGGTGAAACGGTTAATGCTGCTCGCTACCGACAACAAATGATCAATTTGAACCATGCATTGATCACAAAACGTCCGGAATGGGCCTAAAGATATGGAAAAGTGATTTTGCTACATGACAATGCGCCGGCCCACACCACAAAAGTTGTCAAGGAAACTTTAAAAGAATTGAATTGGGATATGCTACCTCACCCACAGTATTCGCCGGACATTGCTCTTTCGGACTATCACTTGTTCCGGTCGATGGCGCACGGATTGACTGAGCAGCACTTCGCTAATTTCGAAGAAGTGAAAAAATGGGTCAATTCATAGTTTGCTTCGAAAGATAAAAGTTTCTATCGTCGCGGAATCTATCTTTTGCCAGAAAGATTGGAAAAAGTTGTAGCGTCGAATGGCGTATATTTCAAATAAATAGCTTTAACCATTCACTTCAAATTAACATGTGTTTTTCCTTTAAAAAATCCGCATTTCATATGTATACACCTGGTACTTATAGTTTATAGTTTATCTAAATATAAAGATATAGCATAATGAATACAGATTTATAGTCACCATCTTATTACTCTGTGTGTATGGTAAAGCACGCTTTGAGAATATAGTTACATGTACCTATATTTGCCAAATATTCCAACTGACTATATAAAATAATTAATTTCCCTTACTATTCAATATTTGCTACCTTACTATATTTTTTATTTCATATAATTATAATTTTTGGTAAAAAAGTTTTACATAGATCAGTTATACTATATTTATATTGTAAATATTACAAATATTATAGTGGCATTTACTATAAAAATGATACTCCTAACTATTACCTTTTTACTATATCATTATAATTCCAAATATCATACATTCTTCTTTCAGTGTACTATTTTTTAAGACTTATTATCTCAGTTATCTTAACTGAATTTTAATACTGAATATTTAGATAATATGTAAATCATATGTCTCTGTTGGATGTAAATGCTGCTGATGATTCAGTAAAAGGCAGAGAGTTTATATTCGAAAAATAAATTGTTTCATTCGAACCACCAGCTACGTTCCGACATCAGGCAATAATGTACGAGCTATTATTGTAGAATAGGCTTTAGATGTTTTGACAGATTATTATATATTAAGGGATTTAACATATTTTTGTGCATTAGACAAAGTTAGTGTGAAGCTATTAAAGACTTTTTCTTTCGAATCGAATAACCGAATAATAATATAAGAGAGTTAATATATGTGCTACATGGAAAAATAATTTTAATAGTATAATTAAATTTTCTATCGTTTTGGAAGAATAAGGATTGAACGAAAAACTCTGTTGTAAGAAACTAAGATTTTTTGTAGGAAATTTTTACTTAATCAATTACTCTCAATTATTAAACAAATTTTAATGCAGCTAAATGTTCAGATAAATTTTATAGAAAGTATGCCAAAACGGTGCCAACGAATTCTCGACAATAATGGAGACTGGACGACTTACTAAGTAAATGCGTAACAGTGCTTTTAGTGTCCTTTAAATCGATCTATTCATTGCTTAAAAATAATAATTTTTCTTTGAAATACACGACGCTCTTGTGGGACAGACTGAACTGCTTTAAAGTAAACACATGCTTTCCTTGAAGCTTCCTCTTAATAATGGACCACACATTTTCAATTGGATTCGCATCAGGCGACTGCGCAGGCCAATCCAAAGTTTGAATATCATTTTCAGCTTTCCATACAGTACACAAGCGGCTGCGGTGTTTCAGGTCATTGTTCTTTTGCAGTATCCACGATTTATTATCCGATCCAAACCACTTCTCAGCAGACTTTAACAATGCTCGCCTATAGATTTGGAGCATCTTTTCAGCATTTAGATTATAAGTAAACAAGTACAAAGTGCCAAAACCGTGAAGACTGAAACATCCCCAAACATGGACCTTAACTGGATGTTTAACAGTGCGCTGCAAAAGCGATTTTCCCGGAAAAGACCAAACATGTTTGGCAGAAACTCATGTGTAAAAAGACGCTTCGTCAGTAAAAATTACATTACTCCAATCACAATTCAAATTTTGCATAGCTCACAAGCGTCGCTTTTCGACATGCTCCGGTTTGAGGAAAGGTTTCAGTATCGTACTACGCCAAGAAATGTTCGCTTCGTTTAACCGCCTTTTCAGAGTCATTATACTAATATTAATTTCCTTTTTAGCCAATAATTTTTGTCCTTGTCGCAATGTCAACAAAGGCTTTCGCTGAAACAATTTGAAAATGATTTTATCTTCTTTTTCAGACGTCCCTCGCGTTTTTCCTCTCCCGGGACAATCGTCGACGTTCTTTTGATCTTTATATCGCATCACCCACTTCCGTATGAAGTCTTCTGACTTGTGCATATATTTAGCAGCAGCTTTATAAGTCATTTTAGGTCCTTTACTGAGTACACAAGAACACTGCCTCGAAACGTTTTGCATACGGCGCACTCATTTTGGAAATTATGTGTTCTTATTACAGTGGAAAGTAATACTGGCGTCTCAAGCACAAAGCGTAGTAGTCTCCCTCACCCTTTAACGAAGACCAAGTAGTGGAGCCTCCTAGTAGTTTTCTCTTGAAGCAGTCTAGCCGACGCTCTTATGTGACTGACTGTAAATGTTTTCGGTTACACCAACTGATGTATAATTTTTTATTTATATGTTTATTCGTTTATTACATAAACTATGATTTTTTCATCTAATAGTAATTAGCTAAATAGCGATGTACGGCTAAATTGTAGATGTACGGCATTCCCATTGCATCACACGAATACAACTTTGATATAAAACATTTTGTTTGTTACTTTTTTTATTTGCGACAATCTTCCAGGAATATGTTCACCATGGTACATATATCATAAATAAAAATAAAGTGTGCAGATATATTGTTGAAATTATATGTCATATATATTTTATAGCATTTTTTATACAATTATTATTTTTTTATAATTATTGCCTATCATACTAGTGGTAATGCACTTTTGGAAAAAAGTGTATGTATTTCCGTAAGCACTTATATACCGTAGCATTTATAGGATAATGAAGTATTGGACGCAACTTTTCTTTCAACACAATTTTCATTGCCGTCATTAAAAGACGAGTTTGGTGAAGAAGGATGCAATAATACGAGGAAAGATATAGAGACAGTGCAAACAATGCATAACAAAGAAATTTCGATTGTACAAGAAGTAAGTCCAGTTTCAATTTTGTTTGTTCTTTTTTTTGGTAAATCTTTAGAATAACGGACCCAGCAGCTATGACCTTGACCTTCATATATACGATAAAGGTCACCCTCCTGAGTAATCTTCAAAAGTTTTTGGCCGTCGCTCGTTGTTTGTTAAAAAGTTATTGATAAAAGAAGTTCGAAAAATATATTACAATTTTTCGATGCTGTGTACCGTTAACGAGCAATATCGAATAATAACTGCAATATCAAACGACTAGCGGGGGACTGCACCTCTCGCACCCTCCCTCAAAACTAATCTAACCCAACCTATTGTCACATTAACACAAAAATTGAACACTTTAATAAACAATGACTGACGGTTAATGTGATGATAGGTTGGGTTAGGTTAGTTTTTAAGGCCCCTCCATGCCGCCACCTTACCGTGGTGGAGGGGTACCGGCGATCCGATGAAGGCTCGGCGGCAGTACCTTTCGGTTTCGGCCGAAAGGGAGGCCCCTACCTGAGGATCGCTGGCGAACGGCGGCAACGGGGAAGGAAAACCCCCACAGAAAACCGGACCGCGGTGGGCTGCAGCCCCGCGGTTGCTAGAGAGGGACGTAAATCCCTCCACTGCAGGGGAGCCCGGCGACTTCCACAGGGCCGATGGGCCCAATCGCCGGTAGGGGTAGGCGGCCCTGATTCCAATCGCCCGGCTGGCTGGGGCCGTTAGGTGGGGCTAGCTCCACCACCAGTCTTGGGGGGGGTTTTCGGGGTAGGGGGGACCTCCGCTCCGGGACGAGTAGTCTCCCGTCCCGGAGGAGGAGAAGGTCCCACACGAGTAGGCATTGCACGCCGGTCGGGCCGCCGAAAGTGTGGGACACCCTCGAACCGTCCCTACTCGGGCCTCGGCCTGGTTAGGGTGGGGAGAGGTACCCACACCCGGGATTGCACGTCGGTTGTTTCCGACAACCCGGGGGGTGGAGGGGTGCGCGGGCCGCTCGGACATATTCCGAGGTCGGGGTCGCGCACCCTGGGATGACCATCCCGTCGGAGATACCCGGAGATTCTCTCCGGGCCGGCGGGACGGGAGGTGGAGTCGCAGGGACCGGTACATTGGCCCTCCACACTTTCTGTGGAGAGGTACCGCACCCCGGCAACCCTGCGACTCCTCCTGGTCACGACCGCATCCTGCGGCGTGATCGGCCGTGATGGCCCCCCCGTGTGGGCAGCTGCGCACGGGGTATCTCAGGGGTCGGCGTGGCATTTGCCAGGACCCCTACAGCGGTGGTCCGACCAACGTCGGACCTGTGCTCACATCGTAAACCCCCGGGGTCGTTATGTCATGTCTATGACGATCTCCGGGGGAACGAGGGCCTTGGCTTATCCGCCTGGGCTGCGAGGATGGGGACCTCTATAAAAAACCACCCCAATCTCAAGTTTTGGGCCGCGGCGAGAAGATGGATGGCCGGCGGGTTAGCCGGTCACTAGCGGTCCACCCCGGGGCACCTGGCGAACCCCGGGCGTACCAATCGCTCGACCCCAGCCGAGGGGGCACCGGCTGGGGGGTACGTATTTCCTCCCATTTCTAGAGCCCGCCCTGTACGCCTTCGGGTCACAAGGGGTGGGCAACACAAGAATGGATTCATTTAAATTAAAACAAGACGTAGTGGAGGGTGAGAGAGGGATGGAGGGCGCTTATGCGCCACAAACTACCGTGCAAAAAGTGCACGAGGGGGGGCCGACTATCAGCCCTACTGGGACCTGGGAGGGGGTCCTAGCCGGGAAGGAGAGAGAAGCGTGCCGAGGCGCTGACACCCTGAGGCTGCGCGGAGGAGCAGAGTCCGGAGAGGATTCGGATTGCGGGGGAGGAGTGAGCGGTTCTGGTCCCGCAACAAGCGCTGGAACAAGGACTGCCCGTTCCGCTGGTCCACGATGCTCCAAGGTGGGCCCCTCGTCGTCTAGTGGGCCCAAGAAGAGAAGGAGGGCTAGCTCTTCCCCTGACCTGTCCACCGATCCCCTGGCGGAGAGGCTCGACATGATCGAGGACTCGGGCTCCTCTACGGAGAGTGAGGGGGAGAAAACGGAGCAGGACACCACCAACAGAAGGAGGAAGGACGGGAGAGGACGTCCGCCTAAAGATCCAGCCCATGAGGGCTGTCTTACGGCGGAGGCCATAAAAGCGAAGAAGGCCTTCGCCAAGAGGAGGAGGCAGCACCTAGACGAGGATGCGGCCCCTGACTCGTTTGGGGTGGTCAAGTTCACCCCAAGATTGCAGAAGGCACGAGTCGAGGAGGAAGAGCTCTCTGATGAATTTAAGGAGACCTCATCGGCGGGCCTGAGCGCCATCGTCACCGAGCAGGTGACCAAGCTTAGAATAGTGGCACAGGGTTGTACGAACCTCAAAGGAACCACGATCAAAGCACTGTGGGACGCCTCAGTGCAGATCTCTGCGGCGGCGATGGCGCTCAACAAGCGAGCGCAACAGGGGGGCCATGCGGTGGCGGCACCGGAGTGGGAAGAGCTCCGGAAAGAGGTCCGCCAGCTCCGGGGGGATATGACGCACTTAAGGGCGGAGAATGATGCCCTTAAGGCCGAGCTGAAAAAGGAAAGAGCCGAGAGGTGGAAGATGGAGAAAAAGGCACGGGATAAGGAGAAAGTGGAGAAAGAGAGGAGTGAGATGGGATCTGGGGTGGCTGACCCAGCCCGTGACTCCACAAAACCACCTGGAAGACCCACAAGGCAAGATGCGGCCCGGTGGGAGAAGGTGGTAGACAGCAGCAAGGACGAGGCCCCAATGGACACGGGCGACGTGGAAAGTGTGGCTCCCGAAACAAAGGAGTGCGAGCGGAAATCGAGCCGGCTCGGCAGTACGAGGGGCCGAGGGCTCTCACGGTGGATGACCTCAACACCGCACTTGAGGTCATTCTGCCGCAACTGCTCAGCCGGGTGGGGCTATCACATAAGGCCCACCAAGCGGCAGAGGCCCCTCCTCCTGATCCCATCACTGGGTCTACTGCTCCCGGAGGGGGGGAACGCCCCAGGAGTCAGAAGAGGGACGGTCCTTCCCTCCTGCGTCAGCCTTCAGCGGGAATGGTGGCGGGTAACAACCCGTCCCCCACCCCAACGACACTGGGTGGCACGGGGGGGAAAAAGAAAGAGAATAAGGGAGGGAGGAAGAAGAAGGGGAAGGGAGCTGCGGAAACTACCGCTGCTTCCCGACCCACACCGGTAACATCCTCAGCCCCCCCTCCTCAACCTGCTCTCGCCAAGCGTCAGGTTGGCGGCAGCGCGTCATCTGGCAGGGTGACGGCCGCGAGATCAGGGGCGACGGGCGCTAAACCACCACCGCCCCCTGCGCCCTCCCGGCCGCTGAAGAACTCCGCACAACCAAAGGAGTCGTGGTCGGAGGTGGTAGGGAGGAAGAAGGCCCGCAGGCCGGCTTTGCGGCCTCCCCCACCCCCGGTGGAACCCCCTGAGAAGGGGCAGGGGAAATCTTCCCTTACCGGCAAAACCCCTCAGGGGAGCAAACAGTCCGGCAAGGGTAAGAAGTTGCGGCCGCCCAAAACAGCCGCAATTACGGTGACCTGTCCTGAGGGCAAATACGCGGAGACCCTCAGGACAGTGAAGAGTAAGGTCTCCCTCGGGGACCTGGGGATCTCCGCAGTTAAGAATAGGCGGGCGGTAACGGGCGCGCTTATTCTGGAAATTCCCGGCCCCGACGGGGATCAAAAGGCCAATGAGTTGGCCGAGAGGATGCGGGCGGCGCTCGTAGACCAGCAGGGTGTCCGGGTCGACCGGCCGGTAAAAAGGGCAGACTTCCGGATAAGAGACTTGGAAGACTCGGTCACCCAGGAAGAGGTCGCGGCCGCGGTGACGAGCGCTGCAGGGTGCGAAGCCAGTGCGGTCAGGGTGGGGCCCATTTCAAGGCCCCCCAGAGGGATGGGAACGACCCGAATAACGGCCCCTATGGCCGTTGTCAAAAAGGTGGCGTCCTCGGGGCGCCTGAAGGTTGGCTGGGGGCTCGTCCGAGTGGAGTTGTTGGCGGCGAGACCCCTAACTTGTTATAGGTGCCTCGAGGAGGGCCACACTCGCAGCCAATGCGACAGCACCCAGGACCGCTAAGGGTGCTGCTATCGGTGCGGCGAGTGTGGCCACAAGGCGAATGAGTGCACGGGGCAGATGGCCTGCCCCGTGTGCTCAAAGGACGGCCAAAAGGCCGTCCATCGTCTGGGCGGCGAGGCCTGTATCGCCGCTCAGAAGAAGAAGAGGAGGAAGGGAGGGAAGAGCGCCGCGGGGAAAGCCCGAGCCCCGACGAGCGCCTCTCCTCCAGCGGCCAGTGCGGCCGCAGTATCCCAGCCGGCCCCGCCGGCTGAACAGGCCGCTCTGGTCGGAAAGGAGTTCCCTCCCCCGGGGCAAAGGAAGTCCAGGGAAGGGAGGGGAAAGGGGGGAAAGGGGGGTCGGTCTCGGAGGGGCCTACGCCTCCGGTTATAATAACTGATGTAGAGATGGACGAGCTACCGACAACAGTGGCGGATCCTCCGCCGGTGGATGTGAGCGTCTGCACACAGCCGGCGGAGGAGGTGGAGGTTTGCCTGGAGGGGCAGAATAAAGCCTAGAAATGGCCACCAAGCTCCTCCAGGCAAACATCAACCACTCCGCGGGGGCCCAGGACCTGCTCCTACAAGCCCTCGCGGAGCGGAATGGAGGTTTGGCACTCGTGTCGGAGCCCCATCACATCCAATTAGGGACAGGGGAGGGGGTCGGGAGCGGGCGGGCAATCCCGCTCCCGGCCCATCCCAACCTCCCGACTCGGACGGAGGGGCTGCGAGGAGGAAGGTGTCCCCTCCTCGTAGCCAACTAGGAATACAAAGCGCCGGCCGACTAGGCCGGCGCGGGAAGAAGCGCGCAAGCGCAAAGGCGCCGAGGGCCCCCTGAAGAATACTAGAAAGTGTACCGGGGGGCCCTCGAATAACGGCGCACGTGTTGGACATCCCCAGGGGTTTTAGTGGGTATACCTCCCCCATTTTCTAGGGGAGGGAGTCCCACATACCCCCGGAGGCTTACCCGAGCCCCCGGGGGATGCGTAACGCATTTCCCCTGGGTTATCAAAAAAAAAAAAAATAAAAAAAAGGTTAGTTTTTAAGGGGAGTGCGGGGGGCACAGTCCTCCGCTACCAAGACAGCACGATGAATTCTTTAAGTGTTCCTAAAGTTTTCTCCTTTTCTGAATTGTACTTCCTTAGGAATTCGTGGAAGAATACTATAAGAATGATTTAAGAAGTTACATGCACCATGATTGGTGTTCCTTAGAACTTCTTAGAGTATTCATATAAAATTACTTCAACTCAAAAAGATTTCTTCGGATTTAATAAATTTTATTGTATCCACACGAAAGAAAAATCAGAAACTTTGGCCGGGGGTGCTGCTCTTATGTATATCTGTAGATGTCCACTTTTAATACCATATGAAATGAAAAACATCGGCTGGGATTGAACTCGGGTCTTCCGCTTGCCAGACAACCGCTCTTTCCACTGAGCTATTTAAGACTTCATGTTTGAGACATCTATATACCTAGTGAAAAATGATTCGTTGATTGACGTCAAAATGATATCAAATTGACGTCGGTTTGATGA
>NW_022639566.1:683863-690220 GCF_010583005.1 Odontomachus brunneus
GTAGATGTCCACTTTTAATACCATATGAAATGAAAAACATCGGCTGGGATTGAACTCGGGTCTTCCGCTTGCCAGACAACCGCTCTTTCCACTGAGCTATTTAAGACTTCATGTTTGAGACATCTATATACCTAGTGAAAAATGATTCGTTGATTGACGTCAAAATGATATCAAATTGATGTCGGTTTGACGATTTCAACGTCTATTTGATGTTATTTTGACGTCACTCAACGAATCATTTTTCGCTGGATACTATACTGTTATAACTGTTATACTGTTATATATACTGTTCTAACTGAGCTTCAAATGTAAGTAAAGCGCACTTTCAAATATGTAATTTAAAATCCAAAATAAATGTAAGTAAAGCGCACTTTCAAATATGTAATTCAAAATCCAAAAATAAATGGCTTTCAAATAATGCGATTGAATTTGTTAGAACTATATATGGATTTTAGAAACATGAATACAAACTTAAGGATAAAATATACTTCGCATAAATATATTTATTATTGATACAGGTGAAAATTTTATATATCAAAAGTTATTTTAACACCAATTCCCTCTCTTTGCCCTATTATATAAAACTATATAATTAATTCCAGAAAATATAAATACTGCGAATAACAATAAATTAAACAATTTATATGTAAATATATAAATTAATTATTATACACTCACTAGCATGTACTGAATATAGGCGCAAAAAGTAATTGCTATAAACAAAATATTTGCAAGGGCTAAGGCAGATGAACGAGACATAAGCGTCATAGTCGTAGACGTAAAATAAAGCAGAGAAAAACGTAAACGTAAATCATGAAAGGCTATTAGCCTTACGTTTACGCTTACGTTTCTCTATGCCTTACTTTACGTCTACGATTACGACGCTTACGTCTCGTTCTCTGCCTTAGCCCTAATTCCTCATAAATTCTCAAAATGTTCTAGGAATTAAGTTGCGAAGTATTCGCTATAATGAAGTCCTAAGGAATATTTTAAGACAAACTTACTGTGGTTAATTCTTCAAGAATTCTTCGGGTATTCATTTTTCTAATTCTATATCTATTCTTTAAAATAAATTCTCTAGGAACTTTTGTTCATCTCTATGCTATCTGGGTAGTCGTTCAATATTTTTCTCGTGTATATTACAAATGTTAAAAATATTCTTAATTTTAATATTTTTTTAGTAAGTACTGTAATATCGAACGACTAGTGTTATTCTAAAGATTTACCTTTCTTTTCTTAACAATTGCATTTCAATTTCTTTTATACATAAACTGATTGAATTATAGGTGCATTACTTCAACTTAACGTATGCACTGTGCATTTCTTTTATTATATTTATACAAGATATAAGAATTATATTTAACTCATATATATTCTTATGCTTTACTTTTTATTTATTTTGTGTTATCTCTTCTATGATTAATCAATATTTCACTTCCACTTTCTTTTTCTCATCATAGTCAACAGCACGCATTGTTCCATGTATTATTGCTTGCTGACGGAAGAGAGAAATAACTACAATTGCAGATAATAAAGACATTTCAAACAATCACAGAATAGGTCTAAACTGGTTGGCATGTGATGCATGTTAAAATATTTCACCTGTAGATTGACTTTGTCTGCAGTGTGCCGCCTATTGTGTATAATCCTTACTGTCATTACATTTCTATCAAGATATACACAAACATAGTTTAAAAAATCTCTTTTTAAAGCGTGTAATGCGTCACGGCAGTTAATGTGTTGCAATGAAGTATACGGTTTAGTATTTCCTTGCATTATGTGACATCTCACATAACATAACGTCTACAATCGGGACATAAAACATCTTGGAAATGTCTTTAAGACATTTTCAAGACGTCATTAGACGTCTTTGTTAATTAACTTTATACGTGTTCAAAACATGTTATACTTCAATTTGAGACGTTGCATTGTACGAGATGAAAAACAAACACAATTACACAAACATAAAATTTGTTATTTATAACAATGCATGTTTCTCGCAACCTGTAGCATGCTTTCGTAACAACAAATATATATGCAAATATTTATGCAAATATATCTACAATTAAATTTAATTTAAAAAGTTTGTACAATTTTTATGTTAGTAATATATAATGTAATTTTTAAGGGACATCGATACAATGCAAAGCATAAGGCTTTAGCCTTAACTTTGTATAAAACAATGGGGAAGCGTGTTTACACTCGTTTACGGGAAGTTTTCCAGCATATTCCTTCAAGGCAATCTTTGCAATTGGTGCTCTACAAAATATCCATATTACCACGGGGTTAAACTCTTTCATCCTATAATATTTAGAAGATATTTCTCTTAAAATGTCTGCTAAGGATAAAGTGTGTATCCTCAAGTGGGATGAGGTATCTATACAACCGAATGTCACGTATGATATTCAAAGGGATATCATATGTGATCATAGGACTGGGGCACCAACCGCAGTAACAAAGTCGCGGATTATGTTTTAGTTTTTATGTTACGGAGCTTATATACCAGGTAGAAGATGCCCATTTCTTACAACTTATTAGATGTATTAAAGAACATGTTTTGAAAATTAGTAAAGCAGGCTTTCTCATTGTTGCGACCGTCTGCGACCAAGGAACTTCAAATGTTGCTGCCATCAAAGATTTATTATGTCGTACAAATATGAAACGGAACTTGGAAAGAAAAACGCAAGGTAAGTTCTCATATTCATTGTTATATTCATTGTTTATTATATTCAACATATTCGTTACACACATACAGACATGCAAAAAAAAATATTAATCAATATTTGTATGCATGCGTGCGTGTATGTTAAAATGTACATAATTTTATAAAAATATGTAACATAATTTACATTTATTATTGCAAGTGTGCATTAATTTTAAAGAATTTTTTGGTAAAAATATAGTTTTATTGTGAAAAAATGGTTACAAATTGATCATTCAAAATATTGTCCATCGCTAGCCACTTTTTCCCATCTTTCTGGTAATAGGTGAATTCCACGTCGAAAGAATGACACATCTTTTGAGGCTATCCATGAATCGACCCATTTTTTTGGTATCTTCATAAGAATGGAAGCGCTGCTCAAACAGGCCATGAGTCATCCATCGAAATAGGTGGTAATTGGAAGGAGCAATATCTGGAGAATACGGCGGGTGCGGTAGGACATTCCAGTTAAGCGCTGCTAACGTTTCCTTAACCGGTTTCGCAACATGTGGCCGAGCGTTGTCGTGCTGAAAAATCACTTTGTCATGTCTTTTCGCGTAATCTGACCGTTTTTGCTTCAATACTCGGTTCAATTGTATCAATTGTTGTTGGTTCCCCAATGATAGTTTCGTTGGATTGGAGCAGCTCATAATACACTACACCCAGCTGATCCCACCAAATACAGAGCATGAGCTTGACGTTATGAATATTCGGATTTGCCGTCGATGTTGATGGTTCGCCTGGACTGCACCATGATTTTTTGCACTTCGAATTATCGTAGCCTATCCATTTTTCATTACCCGTCACGATGTGATGCAAAAAACTTTTTTTTCTGTGTCTTTAAAGCAACAATTCACAGGTCATTTTGCGCCTTTCGACGTTCTTCGGCTTCAACTCGTACGGCACCCAATTTCCTTGCTTTTGAATCATTTCAATGGCCTTCAAACGTCTGGAAAACGTTGATCGATCAACATTTAATGATTCTGCAAGTTCTTCTTGCGTTTGATTCGGGTTTTGATCGAGTAAATCTCCACTTCCTCATCTTCAAACTTTTTCAGCTGGCCTGGACGGCCTTCCTTGTCGTCCGTGTTAAAATCACCTTTTTTATAGTGTCGAAACCAGTGCTCACATGTTGAAATCGATAGAGTATAATCACCATAAGCTTCCGACAGCATTCATTGATTTTCAGCAGCACTTTTCTTCAAATGGAAGCAAAAAAGCAAAACTTCTCACAAATTACGTTTTGTTGGCACAAAATTCGACATATTCAATACTCAAAAAAAACAATGTTGTTTACACTTTGGCAAAATGACCCATACTGAAAACTAAAGCCACATGATAGTGCTTTGACATGAAGGTAACAACAATATGGTCAGATGCGATATAGTACTAGTTACGCCATCTCTTGAAAAACCTTTAAAATTAATGCACACTCCCAATATTAATAGCTCAGACCTTTTGAAGTGGAGGACATAGAGATTATTCTTCTGTTTGATCCTCCACATCTGATTAAAGTAATAAGGAACAACCTTCTCGCATTCAAGAGCGATGGGAAAAAAGAAGAACGCATAGCATCGTGGGACGTCAAGACAGCATGGATCATGGATAGAAAAAGTAATATGTTACGGCCGCAACTAAAGAAAAGTAAGGAACATATTTTAGAACATAAAATTAAGAAAATGCATGTCAAATATGCTACGCAAGTATTAAATGGGACAGTTGCGAGCTATATCGAGACGCTAACAAGACATAAATGTAAGTACAATTGTCAAAAAATACAACATATATGATTGCAATATACTAACCGTTTATATGAATTTTATTTGCTATTGCAGATGTTGTGGATTTAGAAGATTCTACACAGATCAGGATAGATACAGAAGAAGGAATTACCACAGCGGACATAGTGCTTTTTTTTAATAAGTTGTTTGATTCTGTGAACAATAGTGGTGTAAGTGAAAATAAGTTACGTTCTCCAGTGACAGAAGACAGTGTTCATTATGCATTTTGGACGGACGCAAAAAATGAACTGCGAACATACGTACAAAAAGTAACACATCAATCTGTATCATCTGTGCCTACGTTATAAAATTGGTTATTCAGTATTGACGGATTTCAGAAACTTTGGAAGATATTAAATTTAAAATACAGTTTTACATCTTTAAGAACGCGATATTGTAACCAGGATGCGATCGAGAATTTTTTTGGACAAATTAGAAGTCATGCCGTTCGTAATAATAATTCAACACCTCGGCAATTTCAAGATTAATTCATCACTTTACTAATAAGCAACATGAAATCTGTCGATTATTGGCGGTAACTGCGAAACTGCTGAAGTCATGTTGTTTACTTTAGAAAAGTGTTTGGAGGAAGATCTTGCAAATGCAGAGATGTATAACATTGATCGCAACAATGATGATAATGACGACGAACAGCACGAAATGTTTAGTGATAAAATTGTTCGCAAACAATCCAGTGTAGCATTTTTATGTAAAAAGTTAAATGAAATTAAATAATAGGAAAAAGGGCTAATTCGAGTTCAAGCACAGGATTAATAGTGCTATGTATCATATGGGTAAAACCTTCTTTGTGTTAGGAAATAGAGCAATATTTATTGAACATCACACTTAACCGAAATACTCAATATAAATAATCAAACGTTTCGGCTCAATCATGAACCCTCTTTAGTGATATAAAAACTCAAGGTTTACAAAACGAACGCATTACAAGTAAAAGAATTAATTAAAGACCTGAATAAAATGATATGAATGTTATTCGCAGTATTATAGCTGACAAGACCGTTACCGGACTAATATTAAGAAGTTCAAATTAATACTAGGAAGTAGCCGTCATAACTATAAAAAAAACCATAAAATAAAATAAAAATAAAAGAGGGTTCATGATTGAGCCGAAACGTTTGATTATTTATATTGAGTATTCATGTTCAATAAATATTGCTCTATTTCCTAACACAAAGAAGGTTTTACCCATATGGTACATAACACTATTAATCCTGTGCTTGAACTCGAATTAACCCTTTTTCCTATTATTTAATTAATATAATTGTTATTGAGTTCTTATTTTTTTTCTCTTAAATGAAATTATTGTCGCTATAACAAAAGATCTTAACTTTTGCGAAGAATGCAATGTAAGTTTAAAAAGTAATGAATTTCCAATTTTTGCAAGGCAAATAGTTCGTAGGGTAAATTGTTAGAGACGCGATCTCATTGGTGTGATATTCTTAAAGCATTAGTACGTCATTTTGATAATTGGATTATTATTTAGATTGGTATGAATGCATCGAGCATCATAGTAGGTATTATAGGCGGGTACTAACTAAGGTCCTCCGAGGGGGGGTGAGGGGCGAAGGGGTACCGCGGGCGAGGGGGGTATGACGTCACCGGGGGGGGCACGGCCGGGGGTATGCCGTCACCGCGGGAGGGGTTATCATCGGTCGGTAATTGGGGGGGCATACCGATGTTACCGACGGTCGGTAATTTTTACCGATATAACATTTAATTTTTTTACCAACATATAATTTTTACCAACATATAATTTTTGCCAACATATAATTACCGATAATATCAACGATCGTTAATTTATTACCGATATTATATACCAACATTTAATTTTTTACCAACATATATTGTGGTTGC
>NW_022639566.1:690230-690385 GCF_010583005.1 Odontomachus brunneus
TTTTACCAACAAATATATTCTTTACATAATTTTTACTGTCATCTTTACATAATATCGATGATCGGTAATTACCGATATAATTTTTTTCTATCTGCTTTCGATAGATCATTTTACCGATCTGCGGCGGTTTTCGCGGCGGTTTCCGCGGCGGATTT
>NW_022639566.1:690395-690724 GCF_010583005.1 Odontomachus brunneus
CGAAATGGTAAAAAACGGTAAAGAAAACGGTAATGAAACGGTAAAGAAACGGTAAAGAATGGTAAAGAAACGGTATGAAACGGTAAAAAACGGTAAAGAAACGGTAAAGAAACAGTAAATAACGGGAGTGAAACAGTAAAGAACGGTAAAGAAACGGTAAAAACGGTAAAGAAACGGTAACGTAAACGGTAAAGAAACGGTAATGAAACGGTAAGAAACGGTAATGAAACGATAAAGAAACGGTAATGTGCTGATACATCAATGTGAGGATGCGGTTGACTGCATGTGACACATATGATGTTACTATTACGTTAGGCTATGCTGATTTT
>NW_022639566.1:690734-691115 GCF_010583005.1 Odontomachus brunneus
GCCACCCTCTCCTAACGAGACATATTTGTTACAAAGAGATAGCGATGGACCATATAAAAGTCACCCAGGAGTCACCAGCAAACAGTCCATGTCCACATCAACAAGGGAGAAAAAGATACAATGAAAATGTTGAACAAAAATGAATACCGCAGACCCGTATATGGGGAGGAAGAGGAAATTCTCTTACAACAAAGCCCCCCACGTAAGTTTTTAATAGATTGTATAATAATCCAGGTTTTCAAATTTTTAAATAATAATTAATCCAATTTTAGATACCAAAGAATGGGAGGAGGAGATGGAGGAGGAGATGGAGGCTGATGAAGAGGAATTAGACGTACAGTCGGTCATAGGTGAGAGAGCAGACAATATTTTTCTGTGTTT
>NW_022639566.1:691125-691396 GCF_010583005.1 Odontomachus brunneus
CGGTTTCCCCGCCGCCCCGCGCATTTCGCAGCGTGATTTTTTAGTCACAGCTGCAAACTCTAATATTCTACAAACGTATGCATTCGACAATTAGATGCGCAAGAACTAGAATGTGAAACATGATATTCTTATTACTAATGAGCACGTACACTGTGTCCCCGCGACAAGATTTTGCAAGCGATGTATGCATTCGACAATTAGATGCGCAAGAAAAAGAATGCGACACATGATATTCTTATTACTAATGAGCACGTACACTGTGCCTCCGCGA
>NW_022639566.1:691406-691856 GCF_010583005.1 Odontomachus brunneus
TCAGTAAAGAACGGTAAAGAAACAGTAATGAACGGTAAAGAAACGGTAACGTAAACGGTAAAAAACGGTATGAAACGGTAAAAAACGGTAAAGAAACGGTAAAGAACGGTAAAGAAACGGTAACGTAAACGGTAAAAAACGGTATGAAACGGTAAAAAACGGTAAAGAAACGGTAACGTAAACGGTAAAAACGGTATGAAACGGTAAAAAACGGTAAAGAACGGTAATTATTTCAATGGTACAGTCCATAAGTATTCATGTAAGATCTCGCTGTTATGCATCACAATGTAGCATTTTTGTGCTAACACACCAATTTGTGGTTGACAGCAAGATGCGCAGAAAAATGTGAAACAAGATACCATCATGAAGATCATGGAGATATGCATATTTTGCACGTTTTGAAACATATAAAATCATGAGTATTACATCAGCGCATAGTTCAGTCGAGAT
>NW_022639566.1:692897-693145 GCF_010583005.1 Odontomachus brunneus
TGGCGAGAGGATGGCGAAGGAAATTGCGAAAACGAGCGAATCGATCCGTAAGAAATATCGTGCTTTGAAAACCGGTAAGATTGAGGAAGATACTGTGTTGGAAAGACACTTTCGACCTGTTATAGAGCCTCTGAGACAAATTATGGAACATACAACTCATGTGAAACCTGACGCATCGACCATACTGAGAAATGATGCGTTATCGATCGATGAGAAGAAACCAAAGCACAGAGCCAAACGCTTACTTG
>NW_022639566.1:693413-693755 GCF_010583005.1 Odontomachus brunneus
CTGGAACATCTGGTCTATATAAGCTGATTTTCAAGAGAATTCCCGACGATGCCGTCTACACGGAGGCCGATAAACAAAAATACAAAAGTATATTACTGGCGACATATGCTCACAGACGCAATCACAATGCGCTACAACCCGTATTGAGTAACAGGGGAACAAATACAAAAACATAATTGCACCCCTAATGATTGGTACATCGATCAACGTGGCGGGCAGAGATTTAGCCACACAGCGTAAAATGATATTGAATGATAATGCGATCGACTATGTTCACTGGGACGATCCCAACGAGCTGGTGAATCGTCTGCGATTGGAAGCCTCTCGACAAGCTGGCAATAA
>NW_022639566.1:697296-697899 GCF_010583005.1 Odontomachus brunneus
CTACTGCTGAGAAATTTGCACGAATCGATGAAACGCAATTTTACAATATTTTTGTATTTATCTGCCGTATCTTGAACATTCTTTGTAAACGAAATGTATTTTTCTTTTGTTATTGGTAGCACATCGATTGAACCTTCAAATGCATTTGCTATTTCCATGATGATAAAATGTGAATCGTAGCCGGATAAATTATGGAAAACGATTGGAATGTAATATGAATTTTTGTAATTTAAATTGCAATTTGAATGCGCTGGACCTCGGCAGCGACCGGTGAAGTGACAATGATTGCGTACGCGCGTATCGTCTGCTGTGAATGGTTTCTCACACACGTGACATTGCGTCGCGTTATGAAATGTAGCACTGTTCTTTCGACAAAGTTTCCATGGGGACATTGGATGATAATATAACTTTTACGCAGTGTGCTATTTCTTCGAGTTGCCCGAGAACCATGAGATGCAGTCACTATCACGACGAAATTCAGGTAATGAATCGTCGTACGAGCAACGTATATAAAATGCTATACTAAATACCCTGTGATGTTGGTATGTGTACAAATTGCGATCCTCTCCATCTCTTGCCGTCTTCTCCAGTGTGCACTCTAGG
>NW_022639566.1:698163-698340 GCF_010583005.1 Odontomachus brunneus
TTTTTTTTTTTTGCTCAACTGCGAACTCACGAGCCTGGATAAGTCTTTGATCCAGGCGAAGTGTCCCGTGTTGTGATCTCAAGGATTCGAAATATGCAGCAAGTTGACATGCTTTTCCCTCTTTTTATCGCTGAGACGTATTGGAACAATGGCTTCGTTCTTTTCTCCCATGATGCC
>NW_022639566.1:698350-703966 GCF_010583005.1 Odontomachus brunneus
ATCTAAGACACTGTGTACACTTCATGCAATTTTGATCGTATGCACGATTGACGACGAGTCGTTTCGATCTCCTCTCGCAAACACTGTACGTAATCATCGAAAGATATCGTTCGCGCTACAACATTACTCTTGACACCTTTGACCTTTTTCGTGTCTTTCTTGCCATCCACTCGCAAAGCGTACATCTTTGCCCTAAGTCCGATAAATTCCGTCATGATCGCTCCATTATTTTCATCTTTCATTAAACCAGGCACTTTCTTATTTACAAGCGGTATATCGTACGCGTTGTCAGTAGGATAATCGCTCGTATCAAACCTTGCAATATCACGTTTCATGTGCTCATATACATCATCGCATTCGATGTTGTAAATGAGACTGTCTGTGTCAGTATACATTATTTTACATTTGTCACGATACAGAGGATACATGTACTCGTGATGAAATTCATACAAGCAAACCTTTGATATGTCGAGTATGCACATACCCACGTAGATTGGCTTGTTGAATTTCACCTCGAGTTTGCGCAATTCAATGGCGATTAAGTTTTCCGAAAATACACTTCTACTGTGAAAATTTGGTTTTGCGATCATTGCCTCTGCACCGTATCTACCGTCCCAATGTGTTACTAGTTTTACATCGACATGATTTCGAATATTTTCCATCGTTTTGCCGAATACCGCATTGTTCATCAATTTGTACAAATTTTTCTCAAAATCATTAGTTGCACGCGTTCTAAATTGCGTGTTTAATTCGATATAACTGCGGAGCCAGGGAGATTGAGCGAATTGGAGCACGCGGTGAATCTTTGTAATACGAAGACCGTGGCGCGTGCACTGCTGCAGGTTGCGGTAGTGGATAATATAACGCTGCTTATCGTATAACGTCGCGAGAAGTTTCTCCTGACGCTTGCCGGGTGGCTTATCGCGCATAGGACAAAACGGTAGGTCAGTGTGCACATCGTGCAAATTTTGCGGATACTCCAAGTCGACCTCGAGAATGTATCCTGTGGGCGAATCGTCAGCGACTGAGAATACGTCAAAGTTTGACACGTTGTCGATCCATCGAAACTCGGCGTAAGGCAATGGTTGACACATTGCCCATCCATACAAATTATTTACGTCAAAGTACATTAAGTATGATGATGGTTTCGACGGGTCGTAAGATTGCATGTACTTGTTATTGGCGTGTGCGTATCTATCCGAACATTGACTCAGGCCGCCGCGTATACCGCGTTCGATGAACATGATCATATCAATATCGGTGAGCAATTCGAAATTTATGCCGGTATGTTTCAACATTGCATCCCACGTAAATCCAGGCAGAGTATAATAATGCGCGGGATCGAGTCCATAACTTGTGATGCAGCTGTCGCGGAAATTTTCAAAAATATCTGCCAATAACAAGACATCAGTCTTTAAATACAAGTCGCTGTATTCGCCCAAGGTTCGAGTGGAGAACCGCTTCCAGATCTCCGCGGCGTGCGCGTAATCGCTCTCGGATACTGTATCACCCGTCAACGAACTGTAAAACGATTCTCGCGGCGGTAAACATGTGTCCTGCAGCTTGTTCACGCAATCCACGTATTCGTACGGAAAGACACCCTTTCGCGTCAATAAATTAAATTCTTCGACGGATAATTTTGGAAATTCCGACCGTACAATTTTCAACTTGTCTTTAGTGAGAAAGGATGCCAATTTGTCGAGACTACTGCTGAGAAATTTGCACGAATCGATGAAACGCAATTTTACAATATTTTTGTATTTATCTGCCGTATCTTGAACATTCTTTGTAAACGAAATGTATTTTTCTTTTGTTATCGGTAGCACATCGATTGAACCTTCAAATGCATTTGCTATTTCCTTGATGATAAAATGTGAATCGTAGCCGGATAAATTATGGAAAACGATTGGAATGTAATATGAATTTTTGTAATTTAAATTGCAATTTGAATGTGCTGGACCTCGGTAGCGGCCGGTGAAGTGACAATGATCGCGTACGCGCGTATCGTCTGCTGTGAATGGTTTCTCACACACGTGACATTGCGTCGCGTTATGAAATGTAGCCCACTGTTCTTTCGACAAAGTTTCCATGGGGACATTGGATGATAATATTACTTTTACGCGGTGTGCTATTTCTTCGAGTTGCCCGACGAACCATGAGATGCAGTCACTATCACGACGACTTTGAAATTCAGATAATGAATCGTCGTACGAGCAACGTATATAAAATGCTATACTAAATACCCTGTGATGTTGGTATGTGTACAATTTGCGATCCTCTCCATCTCTTGCCGTCTTCTCCAGTGTGCACTCTAGGTCGGTGTATATCACAAAGGGAACTCGCTCCTTCCTGTTGTGATTGCTAAAATTCAGCCATTTATTGTCTTCGTTGGGTAGAATGATGGCACAGTTGTTAATTTTTTGACAGTCTACCGCGTGACTCTCCAGCCTCTTGTTGGAATGGAAGTAGTGCAGACACCTACAAACATTGCAATTTTTATCGCCTTATTGCATACTTCTGATACAATTAAATGTACTTACCGATCGCAAATGTATTTCTTATGAGCTTTCTTGCTCAACTGCGAGCTCACGAGCCTGGATAAATCCTTGATCCAAGCGAAGTGTCCCGTGTTGTGGTTTCGAGGATCCGAAATGTGCAGCAAATTGACATGCTTTTCCCTCTTTTTGTCGCTGAGACGTATTGGAACAATAGCTTCGTTCTTTTCTTCCATGATGCCGTATACATTGATGGATATATCATTTAATAGTTCAAATCTTGTAATTTGATTAATTTTCATGGGGAACTCAATGCCTTGAAGATTGAGCACGTTCGTGTAATGGGGATACAATGATGCACGATCTGCATATCTTTCGGCTGGATACAGAGCCGCAACTATTGCCCACGCGAAACATGCATTGTCCGGAGATTTGACATTGATCACAGCCCGCTTCAGTTGTATCACACGCGGTAACTCAAAGTGACATCCCGCGTGCAACGGATTGTATTTGTTCACATTGATTGTAAGATTGAGTATTCGCGATAATGCCCACCCGCTATCGCGTTCTTGGAATTCCTCCAACGATGCTAATGTGGGCTCGACGATGCGTCGCTCGTACCAATCTTCTATGTTGGATGTGGAAAAGAGTTCACAATTTTTCGTAGCGATGCTCTTTACCGCACGTTTTTCACCCGCGACGAACTCACCGTTAAACACAGTGTTCACTTTCACGTTTACGTGTCTCTCCATTGCATCCCGTATGTGCTCGAGCACCATATTCTTTGCATCCTCGAGAAATTGACGAGGTTCGATGTGGTTCGCGTTGATGACAATTCCGGTTAGTATGCGGTTATCGAACGCGGTATCGACCTCGCGCCAAACGAGTCCTGCATCTCTCGTACTGTGTCCTGCACCCGCGTGAACGAAACGTGTGCGCAACGTATTTTTTAACCCCTCGAGTTGCGCGATTCGAGCAATCAATGACTGTCTAATACCGATCGATAATCGCGGTCGTTTAGCCCGACTATGTTCTTCCAACAACTCGAGGCACTCGTCACACTTTTGCACCCACGCGTCGTATTCGTCTCGCGAACTCAGTCGAGCCGACTGCTCCCGCAATTCTCGCTCGATTTGCGCAAAATCTTCCATTTCTTTTACAAAGTGCACACTAGATTTACAAATGCTGCTATGCATATTGGCATAGTACGACTCTGAACATATATATATATCATCAGTATATCTCCATCTCTTTCTAACAAAAATGTGTCTCGTTTAGGAGGGATTGCAAATGTGCAAAATATGTATACTTCTATGACCTTCGTAATAGTATCTTGTTTCACATTTTCTGCGAATCTTACTGTCGCACGTGTTCATTTGTAATAATAATATCATGTTTCACATTTTCTGCGCATCTAACTGTCGACTGCAAATCGATGTGTCAGCACAAAAATGCTGCATTGTGACGCATAAAAGAGAGAGATCTTACATGAATACTTTTGGACTGCACTTTTGATATAAATATCGGAAATCGATTTTTTCGATGATGCAGTATGGCGCGAAACACTCAATCGATATATGAGTATTCGATTGGTTATCTACGGCGCCGTATCAGAGATTTGTTGAATGATTTGATAAAATATATGTGTACAGTATAAAATATGTATAAAATATATTTGTATAACATGTATAAAATATATTTGTACAGTAGATATTGATGAAAATTAGGTGAGTCTCATTTATATTATTATTATGCACAGCTTTCGGTTGGTGGGGAGGAATTTTGAAACGTATTTAAAGCGGTGCTTGGTCACTCGTTGCATCAGTCGTTTTGCAACAAAGACATTTAGTGGACAATTATTATTTTGAGAAGAATGCACAGTGTTGAAGAAAAACGTATGAACTATTATGTACCCATGCAAGATGATGCTCCACCGTACGAGAAAAAAAGGTAAGTCTCAATAATTATCTTCTTGTGAATCATTTATCTTTAATTGTGTATTGCAACCGCGTTAAATTATTTATGTTTTTACAGTGTATCGCAACCGCGTTGTACAGCCCGTATTTTAGGGCGAAGATATGCCTTGACGTCAACGTCTTTTAAGTACTTGGAGATTGGGATCAGCGTAGGACTGGTATCCACAGTGCAATTAGTCTTCGGTGACAATCGTGGCAATCAATTGGCCTTACACTCGGCAATTTGGGGAGGATTGATGGCAAAACGTGAAGATATTTTACAACTTTTGCAAACAACCGAGGTGTCATCCTCTCCGCTATGGATTCGCGATTTGGCGGTGGAATGGTGCACAATGTACGGCAAGAAACTTTTAAAACTCACATTATCCGGTAACTGCATGTACTTGCAACCAGCTACAGTGGAACATTTGTTTACTCTCGAGCATTGCATTGACCATATGTACTCATGGTTATATGAAAATACACACATTGTTAATACAAAATATAGAAATTTTGTAAAAATTCTTCGAGAGAAGAATATTACCGAAACGGATAATGCTATATCGACGATACGCAATAGCGGGGACTTTGACGGTGGTTCACTCATCGATTGCGAGCTATTGGCATGCGCAATGAATGATATTATGTATGAAGTATTGAACAAATAATCTGTACATGTAACACTTTCAAAATATATAAATTGTAATCCCAAGATCTGCTGCTTATTTGTATTACTCCTTTTTTCCCTATTTTCTCGATACACCACAAATAGTCTTAAAATGTTATTCGGTCTTTTTGTGGAGCGCAGCGAGTGATGTATAACACGCAAAATCTTGTCGCGGGGGCACAGTGTACGTGCTCATTAGTAATAAGAATATCATGTGTCACATTCTAGTTCTTGCGCATCTAATTGTCGAATGCATACGTTTGCAGAATATTAGAGTTTGCAGCTGTGACTAAAAAATCACGCTGCGAAATGCGCTGGCGGCGCGGGGCGGCGCGGGCGGCGCGGGCGGCGCGGGCGGCGCGGGCGGCGCGGGCGGCGCGGACGGCGCGGAAACCGCCGCAAAATCCACCGCAGAAACCACCGCGAAAACCGCCGCAAAATCCGCTGCGGAAACCGCCGCAGATCGGTAAAATGATCTATCGAAAGTAGATAGAAAATA
>NW_022639566.1:704226-705870 GCF_010583005.1 Odontomachus brunneus
AATTAAATGTTATATAATATCGGTAAAAATTACCAACCGTCGGTAACATCGGTATACCCCCCCCCAATTACCGACTGCTGATACCCCCCTCCGCGGTGACGTCATACCCCCGCCCCTCACCCCCCTCAGACGACCATGGGTTAGAACCCCTATACTATGCCTACTTATCGCGTTTTTGTGTCGGCTTTTATACTAATTTGCAACAAACAGCGAGGCTGTTTGTTGACCTTGCTGTTGTTCCACGCGATTGTTCGGTGTTAACTTTGTTAATCTAAATAATATTTATGCTTGTCGTGACGATTTCCTGGATCGTTACAATCTTCTGTATAGCTTCCTCATTGCTCGTTCTATTCCTTCTCTACTGCTCTGCTAGCGTAGGTCTTCCTCTCTTCTTCGTCTCTTTCTGTCCCTTCTCTCCCTTGTCTTCTTCTTTCTGGCTCATTTACTCTCTCTCTCTCCCTCTCCCTCTCCCTCCCTTCCTCTCCCTCTCCCTCCCTTCCTTTCTCTCTCTTCCTCTCTCTCTCTCTATCTTTCTCTCTCTCTCCTTCACTCTCGTGTCCTTGGCTCTATCCTTTTTCCTTCTTCTTTACTTCTGTTGCCTTATGTAAGTACTATCATCATCTACTTTTCCTACCTTATTACTAGGTGTTTCCTCATCTTATTCCCTCCTCGCCTCCATATCCCTGTCTCACTTCACTTCTGTTTGTCTTTGTTTCATTGCCACGTGTCTCTCTTCTTCGTTATTTTCCCTTCTCCTTTTTACCTTTATTCCTTCCTTCCTTCCTGTTCTCTCCTCCTGCTCTTTGATCTGCTATCCTTCCCCTCTCCCACTTTCTTCCTTTTTTAGTCCTCTCTTTCCTACCTTTCTTTCACTCTTTTGACGGAGCGCTATCACCTCCTTACTATCAGCTTGCCAATTAAAGAAATATATTTTGTGAAATTTTATAGCTCATTTTACAAATTGAAAAAAAATATTACTTTATATTTATTACATGTTTTCTAAAATCTAACAAATATTTCTTTAAATTAAGAATTTATATTTTAACTTAAAGAAATATTTGTTAGATTTTAGAAAACATGTAAATATAAAGTAATATTTTTTTCAATTTGTAAAATGAGCTATAAAATTATGAATTTGTAGATAAAAAAATGATTTTTTAAATTTAAAATATCTATACATAAGAATAAACAAATGTTTTTCTTACAAGAAAAAAATTAGTTATTTTTAATTTAAATATTGTGTTTAAATAAATATTTGTTTGTTTTAGAAGTAAATAAAATACAAGTAAATTGTTTTATAAGCCTAAATAAATTATTTTCTAATATTAAATGTATCTTTTTTGTATTTTAAATTAAAGTTACTTTTATTATCAGAAAACAACTTATTTAAATTTACAAAATAATTAATTTGTATTTTACTTACATTTAAAACGAGTAGATATTTTTACATACTTATAAAATATGTAAAGTATGTAAAAAGTATATAAATATACTTGTAACGCTATTTCGCGTTCGTTGCGGGATAAGCTGCGAGTCGGTGTGGTCCGGATTCGAGCAGATGTCAATAATTGTGAAGACAGTGGGATGGATATTAGAATAATATATATTGTCGATTAGATGGCTATTTACAATGTGTATGTACAG
>NW_022639566.1:707042-709884 GCF_010583005.1 Odontomachus brunneus
ATATATATATATATATATATATATATATATATATATATATATATATATATATATATATATATATATTTAATATAGTAATGTATTAACGTATTAATTTATTTGTAAGATATATTTTATTATATTATTATGTAATGTTTACGTGTGTATCTGTTCGAGATCGATCGTTCGATCCCGAAGAGGTCGACTCGGATAACAGTTTGAAGCATAACATTAGCCCGGATCCACGCGTTATCAAGCTGTGACCCTAATTGTTTTCATAGGCTAAACGATTACGAATAACACGCGGTGCGTGCCGTTGCCACGGCAACTATCGCATAACATCGAACTCCGAAAGCAGCTGCGAACGTTAGAAATTAGAATCAAGTTTTTTGTATATCAAACTTAAGCGCCGTGGCCAATCCGCAATTGCCAAGCGCCGAGAATCACCGTTTTAAAAGGCGACAACCAAGAACAATCGCTCTCTCGTTTTCGAACCGTCTATTCGCCGGTACTCAATTTCGATCACGGCACGTTTGCCATCAGTAAGGGTAAACTCCGTCTCAACCGTACCTTCGTTCGGTAGATATTCAATTGTGTTGTATTTTGTAAATTACGATTAAATTTGTTTCGTCTTGTTAAACGACTTGCTTGATTCGAACCTTTTCGAGCGCACACATTGAACATCAACTAAGTTATAACCAACACAAATTCGGTGCGTCGTCTGAGATCACACGATCGAATCGCTCGAGCTGTCCGGGAAGTTCGCTTGCCAAAAAACCTACGGCCACGTTGCGAACAGTATCAGTTTTTTATGTATGTATATGTTATGCATTTTTGTACGTATGTGTATGTATGTGTGTATGTGAATAGTTGTATGGACACTCGCTTACAAAACAGTTTGTCTGAAATTGGCATTGTATAAAATGATCACAACTGCTTTAATGAATATTCTTTTTTAGAGAAACAAGTCATGTTATTATTACATCACAAATTATAACTCAAATATTTGCATGCTACCCATACAGCACAGAAGCTTGCAGTAACATTGCTACAACGTTGCAAGATTGCATATTGCAGTGCAATGTTGCAGAGACATTGCAGTGACATTAATTTACAATATTACTTTAGCAATTTTGCAGCACTATTTCAAAAATATGACGAATATAATATAATATTTTTTACTTATTTATCAGTTATTTTTGTTACTTATATTTCAAATTCAATAATATTTCACATCAATAGTGCTTATAGAATAGTACTTAGAATAGTACTTGTTAGTGGCAGTCATTAATACTAGAATTTGACTTATTACATATTTCTTATACCGTTTTTTCGGAGAAAATACTTTCTTTAAATTTAATATTCATATTTGTTTAATTTTGTGGTTTTTTTGTTTCATTAAAATATTATATTCTTAAACGAAATATCATTTTTTCAAATAATGAAAATAAAAATTTTTATTTTATTCAAGGAAATCATGTCATTTGATGAAACAACACTATTGAAATACTATTAAATAGTATTTTTTTAAAGTTTCTTTCAAAATTTAGTAATTCAATTTGTTTAATTTTGATTTTTTTGGATTTTTTATTTTTTTGGTTTGAATTAATCATTATAACGTTCTGTTAAAAATCTAAAAGTAATTATCACTGTTTCACTACATTACATTAATATTCATCGCATATCGAATGTGTTGCGTTGTTTTGTATGTATCAGTAAATTATCCAACGAATACCAAGTAAAAGTTATATAACTATTATTTGATGTTTGCTAGATATATTATAATATACTGTGAACACTACAAGGGTAAATTATATAAACATAAATCGTAAGAATATCGTTGGAGTCATTGGGAATCGCCGCATGCCGCTCGATCATTAGGTTAAGCAACACTTTAACGGAGACACCATTTATGATTCAAAGTATTGTTCATCGCTGGCCACTACTTTCTTCCATCTTTCGGGCAGCGTACGAATCCTGCATCAAAAAAACTAGTTTTCTTTTGAGGCGATTCACGAATCGATCCAATTTTTTAGTTCTTCATAAGACCGGAAGTGCTGGTCAGCCAGACCGTGTGCCATTGATCGAAACAAGTGATAGTCAGAGGGAGCAATGTCTGGAGAATACGGCGGGTGGGGTAGGACTTCCCATTTCAACGTTTCCAAATATGTCTTGACCATTTTCGCAACATGGTCGAGCATTGTCATGCTGCAAAATCACTTTATCGTGTCTCCCGTTGTATTGCGGCCGTTTGTCTTTCAATGCATCAAACGCATCAATTGCGTTCGATACTGATCGCCTGTGATTGTTTCAGTCGGTTTTAACAGCTCATAATACACTACGCCGAGCTGGTCCCATCAAATACAGAGCATGACCTTGGAGCCGTGAATATTCGGTTTGGCCGTCGACGTGGAAGCATGGCCGGGAACTCCCCATGATTTTCTGCGCTTGGGGTTATCGTAATGAACCCATTTTTTGTCTCCAGTCACAATGTAATGCAGAAATCCCTTCCGTCTTTGCCTTTCAAGCAGCTGTTCACAAGCAAACAAACGCCGTTTAACATCTCTCGGCTTCAATTCGTACGGCACCCAATTTCCTTGCTTCTGAATCATTCCCATGGCTTTGAGGCGTTTTGAAATGGCTTGTTGAGTCACTCCCAATGATCGTGCCAATTCTTCTTGATTTTGACACGAGTCTTGATCAAGTAATGCCTCCAATTCTGCATCTTCGAAAACCTTCTCTCTTCCACCGCTATGCCGGTCTTCGACGTCAAAATCACCGTTCTTGAAGCATTGCAACCACTCACGACACGTTTTTTCACTAATAGCGGCCTCACCATAAGTATTTGAGAGCATTCGATGAG
>NW_022639566.1:710623-715616 GCF_010583005.1 Odontomachus brunneus
AAAATCCACGAATTACGGTTTGAACTGCTTGACCATCCACCTTACTCACCAGATCTAGCCCCAAGCGACTTCTTTTTGTTCCCTCATCTAAAAATTGCGCTCGGAGGACAGAGATTTTCGTCAAATGAAGAGGCAATCACCTTCGTGAACAATTATTTTGCAGAGAAAAACGCCGAGTACTATTTCGACGGGTTACAGAGATGGGAGCATCGCTGGGAGAAGTGTGTAGATTTACAAGGAGACTATGTTGAAAAATAAAAAACAATTTTCAGAAAAAATGACTTGTATCTTTGTTAGGTCGGAAACTTTTCAGACCACCCTCGTATATGTAAATTCATATATAATTTTACATAATTACGCATAGATTTATATGTAATTATACATATTGTTATACATAATTGTGTATAAAGATAAATAATATTATATGATTATATATAATTATATAAGGACAAATTTCATACATAATTATGCATGAAAAATTTTTTATCGGGACGTCCTCACGAGAGCTTCGTAGATTGTTCTGAGATACCCTGTATATATATACTTGGCGCGAGACATTATCGCGTTTCCTGATGTTATTGTTTAGTGCGTTACAATGTAATAAAATAAATCACGAACAAATTCATAATAACTCTTAGAGTACTATAGGTGTATATAGAGTGTCTGATTTGTATCGTACCAAAGCTAGAATAGATAGGTCAGCGTATGTAATGGAATCGGTGTCTTTTTTTAAACAACCACGTAAAACTTTGAGATACTAACGATAAAAGATTTTTACCGAGCGGTAGCCCAGTGGGAAATCAGCACGCGCGCTGCCATTCCGCCGCGCCCCTATTCGGAAAATGAAGATAGAGCTTCGAATCTCCGCCCTCGAAACTCCCACCTCTCTATCTTTCTAACAGGCGAGAACTGGATGCATTGTAACCTTCGTGACCCCCTTCCCCGGTAACCAGCCATTTGGCCAACGACTCCAGGAAAAAGCCACGTTATGAATTAAGAAAAAACTGAGTCCCCTCCGTCTGCGTATCCCCCTCCTCTCCGGAGAGCTTTATGATTTGAGCCTTGGGTTGTCAAGGGCGGCCCCGATTTCAAGTGCCACTCCTATGTGGTTGCTTATGCCCGTCCTGACTTGCGCAATCCGCTGGGGGACCTTGACTCCGCTCGGCGGCCTCCTTCTGCGACATCACTGCCTCGCAGAAAAAAGCCACCATTCTCCATATTTCTTCGCTTCCTACTATGCTGCGTACCATATTGGAAAACGAACGCGCACAATATTCTAAAGTTTATTACAAATTTGTTCATATAAAACACTAATGATAGGTTATTATGAATTTGTTCGTAATCTACTTATTTCATGACATTGCAATATTCTATCTGATAACTTCTATTTTACCGCTATAAATTCATATATAATTTTTCCTAATATTGATATAATATATTCACAACATATATAAGCATTATTTATATAATCGAATCTGCTACGAATATTGCTGTAAGTATTTATCAGCATCGTTACCATGTATTGTGAGAACTTATGAAGAAAATAAAAAAATAAGCCATCGGCAAATAGCGAGCAGATGACTGGTGCACACAGCCTTACCTGTAAATGATCGAATTCATGTTGTGCCATTCTGGCAGGCCATCCACAAGCCTTCCACGTGAACTGTTGAGCGGAAGCGTCTAACGCCTTAATTTCAACTTCGTATGCTCTGGGCACTACAGCGGAATATCCGCGAATACTTTCACAAACCTCGTAAAAAGCGATAGAAGTGTGGTTCGTGATTTTTAATTGAGGATTGATAAAAATTTGTGTCGGAACAATTTTTATTTCTTGTGTTTTTCTGACAGCTACGTCGATCTTTTGCATATGCTCCTCCGTAAATTCTATAGCGAATATCTGCCACGGTAGTCCGATTTGAGGTCCAGACAGCCCGCACGCCCCATAAATCCGCATGACGCTTATCAAATGCTTGATTATCTAAATTATAGAAAAATTATAAAGAAAAATTATACTTTTATATATATAGTAAAATATCAATTTCTTTGTTTAATAGTAACACATACAGCGCTAACAGCGCTTTTATATATCTTATAACACTTGTTCGACATCATAATATTAAACTTGTATGAGATCTTCTGATTTTAAAAGTTATAATGTATTTTATTATAATGTAGTATGTTGTTTTATTATAATGTATTTAATTATAATGTAGCCATACAAAAAAAGTATTCCATTTGTAAGCGAGGAATTCTTCCAAGTGTCTCTTCTAAGTAAAAAAATCTTATATGAAGTGTACTCCTCTTTAACACGTTATTATTCATCTATAAAAGAGAGGACACGTAAACTATAATCAAGATCAAGAGTACATTCCTGAATAAGAAATTGTGCAATAGGAATCCGAATATACTCTTATAAGAAGAGGATATGCAAAATATGGGTGCTTACGATAGCGAATTCGGAACGAATGAGATCTGGATCCGGACAGAGTACTATATGCTCCTATCTGCAACTAATATATTCAATGGCTACTCCTGCTCTACTCCCGTCCGTATTATACCGCAATTCGGAACAAGGAGTGGCGTATGGCAAGTCGTACAAACGTCAAATAGCCAGGACCCTTATTCTTGAAATTTTTGTGTATACGAGTAATATAATTTTCATTGCACAGCTATTTTATGGTATGATCTCAAAAGATAGCCAAACTTGCGCGAACAGATTTCGAGCAGAGCTTACTATCAACTTTTGATGGCAAAAAGATAACAAATTTGATGCAGGATCTGTTATATCAAATCTTGCAGCCAAATTGCTGCCAGATATGCGGCAGAGCTTGTTGTCGGATAATTGCTGCAGATTTGTAGCAAAAACCGCGCAGAGCTCGTAGCGATTTGACGGCAGATTAGCGGCAAAAACCGCGTAGACCTTGCTGCGCTACAAGCTCGGTTTTTGCTGTAAATTTGGCACCAATTGCCCGACAGCAAGATCTGTCGCCAAAACCGTAGTCTAATGTAAACACAGATGGCTATGGTTTTGCTAGGGGTTTTTGGTGAAATTTGCTGCCAATCTGCGCACAGTCTGCGCGCAATTTGCTTACTGGGATTAAACCTGCGCAGTAAAACTTACATATACGCAACTATTTCAAGAATAGGGACCCAGATATAATAAAACATAATTTGAAATAATTTAATTGTGGTACGTACTACTGTGACCAAAAAGTAAGACCAATTTTCAAGTTAAATTGCGCGGGTATATCGAATGTCAGAAATATTTTTTTTCTAACTTGGTAGCACTGTGACAGACATCTGTGTCAAATTATGCGTCGTTTGCGTGAAGCTATTCGCAAAAAGAGGCCGGAATTGTGGAAAGACAACTCTTAATTTTTGCACCACGATAATACGCCATCTCACACTGCATTGGTTCCTCGAGACCATTTCGCTAAAAATTCGATCCATATCGTTCCACGACCACCATATTCCCCTGATTTAGCACCGTGTGACTTCTGGCTATTCCCTAAACTCAAAAGACCGCTCCTCCGGGGACACCGTTTTGACTCGATTGAAGAGATACAAGCTGAATCAAAGAAAACTTTGAAGGCCATTCCGGAAATCGACTTTAACAACTGTTTCGAGGGTTGGAAAAAACGTTGGCATAAGTGTATTGTGTCTGAGGGGGATTACTTTGAAGGCGACGAAATAAATTTGGAATAATAAATAAAGATTAAAAAAAAATTTTTTTAATTGGTCTTACTTTTTGGACACAGTAGTATTAACGATAGGAAGCAATTTATTTAAAAGTTATCTTATATAATTTGTCAATTCAATTTTCAAATCAATTTTTTTATATTAAATATTGTTTTTACTGAGGTAATATTTGGTATCCAGACAGCACAAAAACGTTTTAAAAACATATTAAAAACGTACATATTGGACGTTGTGTACGTATTTAAAACGTCCATTTCAGATCCACAAACGTTTTTAAGACATTTTAAAAACATCCGTTGTTACTTTTATGGACGTTCAAAAGACATCCGAATTAAGGACCCACTGGACTAAAACTGGATGTTCTTAGAACGAAAATAGAATGTTTGTAATTTTGAATATTGAATGTTCCTAACCACCAAAAGAATATTTAAAAGATATTTCAAAAAGCATTTTTAAAAACGTTAAAAATAATGAGATACCCAAACAGCACAAAATATTTATAAATTACTTACAAAATATTTATAAGATTTATTTGAATATTTTATAAATATTTACCAAAATATTTCATAAATATTTTTATGACCTTAGCTTCAAAAAAAAATATAAAAATATTTATTAAAATATATACATTTATATACTTTTTTTTCTTTTCTGAACTTTTCTTAAATTTTTAAAATATATATATTCTTAGTTTTCACTTTATATTTCCAGACGGCACAAATATCCAAAATCGAGTCATAAGACGTCTTTAATGCAACTTTAAGACATCTTTAAGACAATATTTTATAAACTTGTCTTAAAGACAACTTAAAGACATCTTAAAGACGTCTTATGTCCCACTTTTAGACATTGTGCTGTCTGGGTTGTTTCACACATTACTTAATTCAAGTTAAATTTTACTTCGAAAATTTGCTTACCATTGCCGCGATTCGAACCTGAAACCTCTGGTTCTTAAGTCATTCACCTTACCTACTGCGTCACTATCACTTTGACTGAGAGATGCTTTGTATTGTATACATGCTTTGTATGGTATATTCATGCACGAAAAAAAATGATTTATTTAAAAGAAGAGAGTAGAAATGTTTTAAATGTAAAATGTATGTTTGAAAAGTATGTAAAAAGTATATTTAAAAAATATTTACTTGTTTCAAAAGTAAATAAAATACAAATAAATCATTTTGTAAATTTAAATAAATTGTTTTCTGATAATAAAAGAAACTTTAATTTGAAACACAAAAAAGATACTTTTAAAATCAGAAAATAATGTATCTAGATTTATAAAATGGTTTACTTA
>NW_022639566.1:715626-721973 GCF_010583005.1 Odontomachus brunneus
TATAAAATAATTTACTCGTACTTTATTTACTTTTAAAACAAGCAAATATTTATTTTAACATAGCTCTTACATAAAAAAAAGACTAATTTTCTTCTTGTAAGGAATTCATTTTTTTTAGAAATTTATAATTTTATAGCTCATTTTACAAATTTAAAAAAATATTACTTTATACTTATTATATATTTTCTAAAATCTAACAAATACTTTTTTAAGTTAAAAAATTATATTTATTTAACAAAATATATTTCTTAAATTTAAAAAATTTTTTCAGTACACATTACCAATTTAAATTTCGATTTTATTATTTTTTTAATAATTTAATAATTATAAATAATTACATTTATTTTTTTATGTATACTATTTATAGAAATATTTACAAAATATTACTACAAATATTTATTTTTTATTTATTTATTTATTTACTTATTTGTTTATTTTTTATTTATTGTAAACATCTTATAAAATATTTAGCCTATATTTTAATAATATTTTGAATAAAGATTTTGATACTTTTTTCTTTGTATTTATAAAATATTTATATAATATTTCTAAAAAATAATTCGACCTAAATATTTATGAATTTTTATCATAAATATTATGTGCTGTCTGGGTAAATTCCTTTTTTTCATTAAGAAATGTTTTCTTTAATGGCTTGGAAAAATGTTATGTTTTTTTTAATATTTAATGAATGTTAAACTTCTATTAAATATTAAAAACAAAACATTTTTTTAAATGTTAAAAATGTTTTTTTAATGAAAAATGGGAACTTATTATTTTTAACGTTTTAAAAAATGTTTTTTAAATGCTTTTAAAATGTTTTTAAATGTTTAAATGTTTTTATTGTTTTGCTAGTTGGTTTTTTTATTAATAATACAAATTGAGAGGTTAATTTGTTCGCAATTTTCAAAAACTCGTAATGATAACTTTTTCGATGAAAGTAACCAACCACATCATCGTTTGACAGATACAATTGTTCCAACAGAAAAGGTAAATTTAATCGATTGTTTAAATTCATTCGTATTGGTGAAACCGGCTTATACTATTAATAAATGAAGACATATGCGAACTCAACATATGTTCCATAGAAATATATAAAATGGACGTCTTTAAAACGTACAAAAGTCAACGTATTTTATACATCCACTAATGCACGTAATTAAAACGTCCATATTAGGTCCATGGACGTTGGGACTAAACAAAAACCAAAATTGGACGTCCATTGGACGTCGTGTGCTGTCTGGGTATATTATCTGTGATCACATTTATTTTTTTTTATAATAGAGTTTCAATTTGATTCATTATTTAACTTTTAATTCTATAGGAATAAGAGCAGGCCCATTTTTATATACTTAACTTAATAATAACGATCTTTAATATAAAAAATTGAATTAAATTACAAATTATATAAGATAAACTTTAAGTAAATTGTCTTCTATTGTTAATACGTACCACAATTGAATTATTTCAAATTATATTTTATTATATCTGGCTACTTGACATTTGTACGATTTACTTCATACGCCACTCCTTGCTCCGAATTGCGGTATGATACGGGCGGGAGTAGAGCAGGAACAGCCATTGAATATATTAGTTGTAGATGGGAGCATATACTGCTCTGTCCGATCGAGAACTTACTCCGAACTCACTATCGTAAACACCCATTAGCGGCACGCATTTATTAAAAGAAGATACGATGCTGTTTGAAAATGTGCATTTATTTGCTCGTTTGATGTTTCCTACGTGCGAACGAGGTAATAATGCAGCGGATCATGAGAAAGAAGATGAGAAACTTTTCTGTAGTTATTTCATGATTTTAAAAACATTCTACATAATACAGTGAATTAACCATTATGTACCATAAAGTAAACCATATACGTAAGAATACATGGACGAAGTGAATTGTCGCGGAGGTGAAGCCCAAGGGATGAGGGAAATGGTTGTATGTATTGTAATGGAGTTGATGTACCAAGATGGCGACGGTCACTATTTTGATGTTCTATGCACAATACCAGGTAACAGGCAACAGGAATTCGGATTGGTCAATTATTTTTAATGCCTGCAGCCTGGCATTCTGCAAGGATCTTGACTCACAAGGGAACCGCACGTACTTGATGTCACGGATTTTGATGAAATTTTTTTGGGTTGTTCTATAATACTAATGTACATTCTGTGCAAAAGGATTTTTGCCAATACCTCTTCGTTTCAAAGAAAAAAAATAATTTATAAACGTCTTATAGGCCAAACGTGTGACGAAAATCTCAAGTGCTTCAGTAGCCGCGGTGGTTAAGGCGTGATGTGTTATCTTTTTGGCTCGGGTTCAGTCCCCGGGTCATCCAACTTTTTTCGTTTTATTGTTTTTTTGGTAGATATATAGAAAACTAGTACCACCTCCGATGGGCTTGACTTTGACATATGTTATAGAGATCGGGTGTATATCAGTTGGACAGGGGGCAATTGGACACAGTCCAATCACAAGTCGCTGTTCCAAGGGATCCTACAAATGTCTCTAATCACACGGTGCTGTGATTGGCTATGTCCAAATGCACCATATCCAAGTGCACCGCTCCCATAGAGATCACCCTCTTGAGTAATCTTCTAAAGGTTTTAACCGTCGCTCGTTGTTCGTTAAAAAGTTATTAACAAAAGAAGTTGTATCAAATGAATGTGATTTTTAGACAACATATATATAAAACCATCGAATTTGTAGGCTAGGAAGATGTCTGCCACTGCCCTACGTAACATTCAAAAGGTTTTAACTAGTGCTCATTGTTTATTAAAAAATTATTCACAAAAAAAGATACATTAATGGGTGCTTACGAAGAAGCGCTCTGGGCTAGTTTCGAGTCAAAAGTATTACTACCTCTCTATAATTTTAGTATTTCATGTTCTGCTACATAGTGTCTCAAATAGCGATCGGGTTACCTCGCAAATCCTTCTTATATTCAACGAGGTGGCGAATTGTATTTTAGAAGATAAATATTACATTTATTCAATAATGTAGGGATACATACACTGCTGTTTGTGAAAAGTACAACACCAAGAAGGAGACATGTGATTGCAATGAAATTTATTCCACAGATTAGAGGCATGACAATACACAAATGATTAAAATTACAGAACTATACATGCACTTTGACCGTGAGAATTCAGTACGGTGTGAAGCCACCACGTGCTGTAATCAGAGCCTTTAGATATCGTGGCATAGAATCAAAGAGGGCCTGGATATGCTGCTGGGGAACACACTGCCACGCGGTTTGTATGCGTGTCCACAAAGCATTGACAGTGGTTGCAGGAGGACCAGAACGAACAATTTACCGACCGATCATATCCCAGACATGTTCGATGGGCGACATGTCAGGCGAATGTGCAGGCCAGGGAAGCAGTGGTAACCGTCGTTCTTCAAAGAAGGCTTGCACATTCCTCGTCACATGTAGCCAGGCATTATTTTGCTGAAATATGGCATGTGGAGCTGCCTGCAGGAAGGGCAGTGCCTCGGGCTCTAAAATCTGCCTGATGTAGCGGTTGCTGTTCAGATTGCCCTCAATACGTAGGAGGCGAGATCGCATGTTATAGCCAATGGCGCCCCATACTATCACATTTGGCGTTTGACCGCTATACCGCTCAAAAATGCAGTCTGCCATTGACCAGAAACCACCAACGCCTCAGACTGCAATGGGCACGTGAACGCTGTCACTAGCCTGCTGAGTGACAAAATGTAGTGTTTTCGGACGAGTCTCGCTACAACTTGTCCTACAGTGATGGCCGCATACGTGTTAGACGCTCCCGTGGTGAACGCAACCGGGCAGACTGCATTATTGAGCGATGTAGCGGACAAACGCCAAGTGTGATGGTTTGGGACGCCATTGGCTATAACATGCGATCTCACCTCCTACGTATTGAGGGCAATCTGAACAGCAACCGCTACATCAGAGAGATTTTAGAGCCCGAGGCACTGCCCCTCCTGCAGGCAGCTCCATATGCCATATTTCAGCAGGATAATGCCCCGCCACATGTGGCGAGGAATGTGCAAGCCTTCTTCGAAGAACGACAGGTACCACTGCTTCCCTGGCCTGGAAACGGCCGCATCACCTCACAAACCGGGGGCCGTGCGGGACCAGTAGCTCCAGGGAATTTTGGAGTCGGAGACGGGATGAGTTCGTTTGAAACGGGAGGAAGATAAAAAATGACGAGTCAGATGTCAGTGGCCGTAAATTTAGCTATGTGAACCTGGCACCCGACTTTCGAAAAAATAAATTTTTTCCACATAAAAAGTTAGCATTTTGTTTGTAGTTGTTTGTAGTAACAATAATTTCGTTTGTAGTTCCATCCATTAAAAATTACAAAAATTTAAAAAAATGAGTAGCACCCCATTTTGAGATAACTCAAATTTGCAAGCGGGTGACGTTTCTAAATCGTTTGTAGTTGTTTGTAGTGATTTTCGTTTCGTTTGTAGTCGAACCGTTCAAAAGTTATAACAATTTAACAAAAAGTCTAAGGGCCAATTTTCCCATTTTTTGAGATATATTAAATCTGCAAGCGGGTGACGTTTCTAAATCGTTTGTAGTTGGACGTGGTGATTTCGCCGTCACCGATAATAGCGGAAGACGAGGAGAGCTGTGCTCGCGGGAAGGGCGGCTGCGTCGCTCCCCTTCTTCCGCGGGAAGGGCGGCTGCGAAGAATTGGTCTCGCACGCTTTTGCGTGCGAGATCGCGTTATTTTAATTTTTTTTTGTTATTTTTGTTTGTTAATTGTGTGCTCGGGCTGCGACAATAACGGCGAGGTGCAGCGATCGGAGCGAGGCGACGGCGGACCTGCAGCGGACGACAAGCCAAGCGGGGCAGGATCCACCCCTCGCTATCACAAGCGAGGGGGCCCCGACTAGATTGCAGCGGGGCGCCAGGAAGGGCTGACGTTAAGGACCGGATCCCGGGGGACGCCCTGGGATACCTCAAGCTTCTGGCAGCCACCTGAGCGCCCACGCCAGTTAAATCTGCCGTCAGACGCAGGATTCCGTCGACACAGAATCGGAGAATTCGGCGGTGTCGCGCGGGCCCTGTAAGGCGCCCGCGCTAGAGCCGTGCGTTCCCGCAGGACCAATGGGACCTAGCGGCGATCGGCGGCTGATACCGCGAGTTAAGGAGCCTCGCGCTCGCGGAAAGATTCGTCACTGTGCGAACAGCGAGCGACGCGAGAGCGGTGACAATCCGGCGAGCGAGCGACGAACAGCAAGCGAGCGAACGAGACCGCAAGCGAGCGAACGAGCCGACTAGCGAGAGATAGGACGAGGAACGAGGGGCGAGCCCAGCAAGGAATTTTGGTGAGCTCTCTTCTGCCTGTCGTTCAGTCCGAGCGCGAAGGACCGAGATGGTTGCCGTCGCTTCACGACGGCAGCCGGAAGGGTTCGTCTCCATCCTTGACGAACCGTCCAACCTCGCGAGAGAATAGCCGTCCTTACTGCGCTGCTTGCTGCCGCTTCACCGCGATCGCGACCGCACAGTACGGCGAGCGATTGTGTAAAATTTGTGATGACTCGCGGTCAGTTTTAGAAGGTGCGGGTCTCCGAGAGTGGCGAGAAATACGCGGTTCGCGACGAGACAATTAGGGCCGGGATGCACCCGGCTGGCGCCCTATGCAATAATTAACGTGTATCGAGAGAATTTCGCGAGCCTCGTGCCATTCGAACTCCGCGAAGCAGAAGGATCCTCGACTATGGATCCGGCTGCCGAATGATTTCGCGACTACGCGACTCGGAGCCCGCCTAGCGTCGTTGTAGTATCTTTTTTTGTTGTTTTTTTCTTGTTAAATATAGCGTAATGTTAAACCGTATGTGTGTGCTTTTATGATTCCTCCGACTCTGTCGCCTGTTCCTCTCGTGTCGCGCGAAGGAAGGTCGCGCGTCGGCACAAGAACCCCGCCGCTCTACCGAGAAATAATTTTTTGAGAGCTGCCGGCAAGTTCGGCCGTCGCAGCAACGGCGGAGACAAAGTTTTGGCCGTATTCTCGCGTCTAACTAACGGAGAAACGGTCACAGTAGTTGTTTGTAGTGATTTTCGTTTCGTTTGTAATCGAATCGTTCAAATGTTACAACAATTTAACAAAACGCCTAAGGGCCAACTATGCCATTTTTTTAGATATCTCAAATCTGCAAGCGGGTGACATTTCTAAATCGTTTGTAGTTGTTTGCAGTGATTTTCGTTTCGTTTGTAGTCAAACCGTTCAAAAGTTATAATAATTTATCAAATACGTAAGAGCCAACTTTGCCATTTTTTGAGATATCTCAAATCTGCAAGCGGGTGACGTTTCTAAATCATTTGTAGTTGTTTGTAGTGATTTTCGTTTCGTTTGTA
>NW_022639566.1:721983-722761 GCF_010583005.1 Odontomachus brunneus
ATTAGAGATGATACGTTCATAGCGCAGTCTAGAACATTATCCTTCAGACGAACAATGCTGCTCATTATTTGTGCCCTTACGTTGTATGTTTGTTGCATAATTCCTGTTGAACATACAGTTTGAACTAATTCGAAAGTTGGATTAGAAAATTCATGTTTGTTGTAGTTGGGCCAGTTGCGATAGCCGCCAATAATGCATTGGATTACAGAATCAAAGGGACAATCAAAGGGAATCAAAGGTGTTTCTTATAATTATATGTTTATTTCCCATCTTAATAGGATGTAAGGAGTTACCATTCATTAGTAATGGTGTGGCATATTTAAATTTAGGTCGTTTATGCAGATGTTCAATTTCTGGACACGCTGTTAAATATTTCCCCCGTGGTTTTTTCATCTGCTTACGCTTTTTCCACGTTTCTGTTTCATTTAAAAATGAATTTATATGATTTGCCGTAACTTCTGACTCATTATCACTCTGTAGAATCTGTACATCTCGTTCTTCTTTTAATAATTGGTTGCAATGAGTAGTGTCGGTTACCGTTACATCGGAAATATCACGGGATAATAATGTCTCTTTATCGTCAAATGTTGGGCTGGTACAATCGGATTCCATTTTCTGTTGTAAAACTGAAGAATTTGCTGCATTTAAAAGTTTCATCGTACCAGACAACGATCTCAGGTGTAATATAATAAATTTGTCAACCCTAATTGTCTTAATATCTTTAAATGTTAAATTTTTTATTTCACGGAAATATTCTTCGCTACGAGTGGATGTTGCA
>NW_022639566.1:722771-730263 GCF_010583005.1 Odontomachus brunneus
ATATCCAAGTGCACCGCTCCCATAGAGATCACCCTCTTGAGTAATCTTCTAAAGGTTTTAACCGTCGCTCGTTGTTCGTTAAAAAGTTATTAACAAAAGAAGTTGTATCAAATGAATGTGATTTTTAGACAACATATATATAAAACCATCGAATTT
Source organism: Odontomachus brunneus (assembly GCF_010583005.1). NCBI lineage: Eukaryota > Metazoa > Arthropoda > Insecta > Hymenoptera > Formicidae > Odontomachus > Odontomachus brunneus. Next base: position 722,928 of record NW_022639566.1, read on the forward strand.
GTAGGCTAGGAAGATGTCTGCCACTGCCCTACGTAACATTCAAAAGGTTTTAACTAGTGCTCATTGTTTATTAAAAAATTATTCACAAAAAAAGATACATTAATGGGTGCTTACGAAGAAGCGCTCTGGGCTAGTTTCGAGTCAAAAGTATTACTACCTCTCTATAATTTTAGTATTTCATGTTCTGCTACATAGTGTCTCAAATAGCGATCGGGTTACCTCGCAAATCCTTCTTATATTCAACGAGGTGGCGAATTGTATTTTAGAAGATAAATATTACATTTATTCAATAATGTAGGGATACATACACTGCTGTTTGTGAAAAGTACAACACCAAGAAGGAGACATGTGATTGCAATGAAATTTATTCCACAGATTAGAGGCATGACAATACACAAATGATTAAAATTACAGAACTATACATGCACTTTGACCGTGAGAATTCAGTACGGTGTGAAGCCACCACGTGCTGTAATCAGAGCCTTTAGATATCGTGGCATAGAATCAAAGAGGGCCTGGATATGCTGCTGGGGAACACACTGCCACGCGGTTTGTATGCGTGTCCACAAAGCATTGACAGTGGTTGCAGGAGGACCAGAACGAACAATTTACCGACCGATCATATCCCAGACATGTTCGATGGGCGACATGTCAGGCGAATGTGCAGGCCAGGGAAGCAGTGGTAACCGTCGTTCTTCAAAGAAGGCTTGCACATTCCTCGTCACATGTAGCCAGGCATTATTTTGCTGAAATATGGCATGTGGAGCTGCCTGCAGGAAGGGCAGTGCCTCGGGCTCTAAAATCTGCCTGATGTAGCGGTTGCTGTTCAGATTGCCCTCAATACGTAGGAGGCGAGATCGCATGTTATAGCCAATGGCGCCCCATACTATCACATTTGGCGTTTGACCGCTATACCGCTCAAAAATGCAGTCTGCCATTGACCAGAAACCACCAACGCCTCAGACTGCAATGGGCACGTGAACGCTGTCACTAGCCTGCTGAGTGACAAAATGTAGTGTTTTCGGACGAGTCTCGCTACAACTTGTCCTACAGTGATGGCCGCATACGTGTTAGACGCTCCCGTGGTGAACGCAACCGGGCAGACTGCATTATTGAGCGATGTAGCGGACAAACGCCAAGTGTGATGGTTTGGGACGCCATTGGCTATAACATGCGATCTCACCTCCTACGTATTGAGGGCAATCTGAACAGCAACCGCTACATCAGAGAGATTTTAGAGCCCGAGGCACTGCCCCTCCTGCAGGCAGCTCCATATGCCATATTTCAGCAGGATAATGCCCCGCCACATGTGGCGAGGAATGTGCAAGCCTTCTTCGAAGAACGACAGGTACCACTGCTTCCCTGGCCTGGAAACGGCCGCATCACCTCACAAACCGGGGGCCGTGCGGGACCAGTAGCTCCAGGGAATTTTGGAGTCGGAGACGGGATGAGTTCGTTTGAAACGGGAGGAAGATAAAAAATGACGAGTCAGATGTCAGTGGCCGTAAATTTAGCTATGTGAACCTGGCACCCGACTTTCGAAAAAATAAATTTTTTCCACATAAAAAGTTAGCATTTTGTTTGTAGTTGTTTGTAGTAACAATAATTTCGTTTGTAGTTCCATCCATTAAAAATTACAAAAATTTAAAAAAATGAGTAGCACCCCATTTTGAGATAACTCAAATTTGCAAGCGGGTGACGTTTCTAAATCGTTTGTAGTTGTTTGTAGTGATTTTCGTTTCGTTTGTAGTCGAACCGTTCAAAAGTTATAACAATTTAACAAAAAGTCTAAGGGCCAATTTTCCCATTTTTTGAGATATATTAAATCTGCAAGCGGGTGACGTTTCTAAATCGTTTGTAGTTGGACGTGGTGATTTCGCCGTCACCGATAATAGCGGAAGACGAGGAGAGCTGTGCTCGCGGGAAGGGCGGCTGCGTCGCTCCCCTTCTTCCGCGGGAAGGGCGGCTGCGAAGAATTGGTCTCGCACGCTTTTGCGTGCGAGATCGCGTTATTTTAATTTTTTTTTGTTATTTTTGTTTGTTAATTGTGTGCTCGGGCTGCGACAATAACGGCGAGGTGCAGCGATCGGAGCGAGGCGACGGCGGACCTGCAGCGGACGACAAGCCAAGCGGGGCAGGATCCACCCCTCGCTATCACAAGCGAGGGGGCCCCGACTAGATTGCAGCGGGGCGCCAGGAAGGGCTGACGTTAAGGACCGGATCCCGGGGGACGCCCTGGGATACCTCAAGCTTCTGGCAGCCACCTGAGCGCCCACGCCAGTTAAATCTGCCGTCAGACGCAGGATTCCGTCGACACAGAATCGGAGAATTCGGCGGTGTCGCGCGGGCCCTGTAAGGCGCCCGCGCTAGAGCCGTGCGTTCCCGCAGGACCAATGGGACCTAGCGGCGATCGGCGGCTGATACCGCGAGTTAAGGAGCCTCGCGCTCGCGGAAAGATTCGTCACTGTGCGAACAGCGAGCGACGCGAGAGCGGTGACAATCCGGCGAGCGAGCGACGAACAGCAAGCGAGCGAACGAGACCGCAAGCGAGCGAACGAGCCGACTAGCGAGAGATAGGACGAGGAACGAGGGGCGAGCCCAGCAAGGAATTTTGGTGAGCTCTCTTCTGCCTGTCGTTCAGTCCGAGCGCGAAGGACCGAGATGGTTGCCGTCGCTTCACGACGGCAGCCGGAAGGGTTCGTCTCCATCCTTGACGAACCGTCCAACCTCGCGAGAGAATAGCCGTCCTTACTGCGCTGCTTGCTGCCGCTTCACCGCGATCGCGACCGCACAGTACGGCGAGCGATTGTGTAAAATTTGTGATGACTCGCGGTCAGTTTTAGAAGGTGCGGGTCTCCGAGAGTGGCGAGAAATACGCGGTTCGCGACGAGACAATTAGGGCCGGGATGCACCCGGCTGGCGCCCTATGCAATAATTAACGTGTATCGAGAGAATTTCGCGAGCCTCGTGCCATTCGAACTCCGCGAAGCAGAAGGATCCTCGACTATGGATCCGGCTGCCGAATGATTTCGCGACTACGCGACTCGGAGCCCGCCTAGCGTCGTTGTAGTATCTTTTTTTGTTGTTTTTTTCTTGTTAAATATAGCGTAATGTTAAACCGTATGTGTGTGCTTTTATGATTCCTCCGACTCTGTCGCCTGTTCCTCTCGTGTCGCGCGAAGGAAGGTCGCGCGTCGGCACAAGAACCCCGCCGCTCTACCGAGAAATAATTTTTTGAGAGCTGCCGGCAAGTTCGGCCGTCGCAGCAACGGCGGAGACAAAGTTTTGGCCGTATTCTCGCGTCTAACTAACGGAGAAACGGTCACAGTAGTTGTTTGTAGTGATTTTCGTTTCGTTTGTAATCGAATCGTTCAAATGTTACAACAATTTAACAAAACGCCTAAGGGCCAACTATGCCATTTTTTTAGATATCTCAAATCTGCAAGCGGGTGACATTTCTAAATCGTTTGTAGTTGTTTGCAGTGATTTTCGTTTCGTTTGTAGTCAAACCGTTCAAAAGTTATAATAATTTATCAAATACGTAAGAGCCAACTTTGCCATTTTTTGAGATATCTCAAATCTGCAAGCGGGTGACGTTTCTAAATCATTTGTAGTTGTTTGTAGTGATTTTCGTTTCGTTTGTAGTCGGACCGTTCAAATGTTACAACAATTTAACAAAACGCCTAAGGATCAACTTTGCCATTTTTTGAGATATCTCAAATCTACAAACGGGGGAATTTTGGGAAGTTTGTATTTCGCAGTGTTTTCCGTTTCGTTCGTACTCAGACCGTTCAAGAGATAGATCAAACAGTCATGTGTTAACTGTACCGTTTCTTCAATACTTGCGAAATGCGTAATACAACTATCTTTTAGCATTACCCGGAACTAACGACGAGGACGTTGGGAGTTTATAGTTCCATCTTTTTCATTTTTTTTTAATTTTTTAGTTTTTTTTATTTTTTTGTTTTTTGCGTTTTCTTATTTTCTATTTTTGCGTTCTTATATTTTTTCCTTTTTTTTATATCCCTATAACTTTACGAAAGAAAAAGAACAGAAAAATTAAACAGAAAAATTAAAATTCACAAACTATTCGCGTTTTTAGGATTGTTCATAAAACAATATATGTATTCTCTTTTTCTGCAAAGTTTCACGCACAGTAGCTAGGTGTGATTTTTTATCAGTTGCAATATCGTTGTATATTTCCCATCGACTTATTAATTTTGCGAATATAAGCGATATAGTGGCCTATCGTAGAACCTGGGACGTATATTATTGCTCCTACAAGTTTATACTCTTTTTGAAGAAATTGTATTTCCGTGGGCAATTGTGCCAAAGTAAATTGTTTTTCTGTTTGAGGATAACCAAGACGTAAAGCTAATTGCTCATTTTCTAGACACTCTATGTCGATAAATATGTGCGGTCCACCAATGCAAGTTACACTTGTTGTACTTACACAAGAACTGCATATATGGTTTTTCATGTCGCAGCACTGATCGACTGCTTCTTGCAAACCATTTATACCATGTTTATAAAATGGTATTGTACTTACATTTAATACAGAAGTTATATGTTTCTTCTGGAAGCCACAATTGTTACACAAGAAAGTAAATTCAATAGATGGTACATTATGCATTAGTGTTGCAGATATTAGAGATGATACGTTCATAGCGCAGTCTAGAACATTATCCTTCAGACGAACAATGCTGCTCATTATTTGTGCCCTTACGTTGTATGTTTGTTGCATAATTCCTGTTGAACATACAGTTTGAACTAATTCGAAAGTTGGATTAGAAAATTCATGTTTGTTGTAGTTGGGCCAGTTGCGATAGCCGCCAATAATGCATTGGATTACAGAATCAAAGGGACAATCAAAGGGAATCAAAGGTGTTTCTTATAATTATATGTTTATTTCCCATCTTAATAGGATGTAAGGAGTTACCATTCATTAGTAATGGTGTGGCATATTTAAATTTAGGTCGTTTATGCAGATGTTCAATTTCTGGACACGCTGTTAAATATTTCCCCCGTGGTTTTTTCATCTGCTTACGCTTTTTCCACGTTTCTGTTTCATTTAAAAATGAATTTATATGATTTGCCGTAACTTCTGACTCATTATCACTCTGTAGAATCTGTACATCTCGTTCTTCTTTTAATAATTGGTTGCAATGAGTAGTGTCGGTTACCGTTACATCGGAAATATCACGGGATAATAATGTCTCTTTATCGTCAAATGTTGGGCTGGTACAATCGGATTCCATTTTCTGTTGTAAAACTGAAGAATTTGCTGCATTTAAAAGTTTCATCGTACCAGACAACGATCTCAGGTGTAATATAATAAATTTGTCAACCCTAATTGTCTTAATATCTTTAAATGTTAAATTTTTTATTTCACGGAAATATTCTTCGCTACGAGTGGATGTTGCAACTGAACTTGATTTGTTTATATGAAATTCAGAAGTATTTTCTACTTATGCAGACATCACGTGAGTCCATAATGGAAAATGTTTACATAATTTTAAAAGACGTTCTCCAAAGTCCGGACAGTAATATGGATTAGGGCGTATTCCATCATCTTTTTTTACTTTCTGCTTCTATATCTTGTAAGAATTTGTTGATTCTATTCTCAGTTGCAATATGTTCATTGTCTTCACAATCTGGAAATATGACGAGCAAATCAGATTCGGTAGTGTTACATATTTCAGTGTATTTCATGTCTTGTATAAGTCTACGTTGTGCACTGTAACAGTTGTCAATATTTTCTACGTCTTCTGAATTTGAAAATGATACAGATAGGACATCTGTACAGACGCGTTTAAAATCGTTTATTGTACTACATTTTGATAAGATGGCTACACATCGAACAAAAAAGTCTTTCACACTGGGTGGTTTGTGAATAAAACAAGGCCATCTACATACTAGTTTGATTAGATGTGCAATATCAATGCGAATAATACAATTAACAGATTTTTTATATACTGATAATGATAACATATCCATGTAACTCTCGATATAAGTTCGTAGATCTGTATTATTGAATGCAAGCGAAACAGCGTTAAGGAGTGCCATTGAATAATCTATCACTACTTGTTTAGGACACGGCACACCAGAACGCAGCCACTCTCTCATCCAATATGTTAACATATTAGCATCATGCTTTTTTGAAATTATCTGGAATATTGGCAATATTTTTCTATTAAACCCCGTAACAGCTTGATATAGAAACATTACATTTTTCGATCCATCCAGTTTTATAAGCGGTTTTATTAAAGAACGTCGCATCGATACTAACACTACCTATTTTATCGCTCTTTATAAATCGTTTGTATAAGAATTTTTGCTCTGGACTCCAATACATAGTATAAAATTTGTCTATGCCTACTTGATGAATACTGTTTGTAAATTCTAAGTCATATTTTATTTCTATTATTGAAAAAACAGGATCTTTTATATTGGATAAACCTAATTCTACATCACGATATACCTGCTTTGCTTTGCGTAAGACATTTTCGTTATATAAATGTGCAGGTTCTGTATCGCCAAACTCCATTAACTCATTAGTTTTTTCTCTACGCCATGTATACGTAGATTTTTCGAGACCCTCTTTCACGACACGCTTTCGCGTATCTCCACGTAATTGACGTTTCTTTATAAGAATTACTTTTCGAGTATCATGAGTTGAAACACGTAAATGTAAACCTTCAGTACTCGGTTCATTGCTACTACGAATATTAATTTTATTGTGGCATTCTGAACACTTTCCTATTATTTTAAGGAATATATTACCGGGTAAACGATTTATCTTCGCGTTCTTAAATTGGAAAGCACAAGGGATTTTCATTTCTTTCCATATATACTCATATATAACGTCAGCCCAACCAGGCTTCAGTACTTCGTTTGTACGATTTTTATATGATTTATTACACGGATACATTATATCCCAATCATTTTTTGATATATGTATTTCTGTATGTAACGGCGGTAAAGGATATGTAGATTCATTCATCGACCAGTTTGAACCAATACTTTGATCCGAACTATTCATCGAATTGTTAGGTGCCGTGATTTTCAAATCTTTTCCATACAACTTAGTCAGTATGTTATTTCTATTTTGTGTAATGTATAAACATAAATAACATTTACTCATCGCACCATTCAACAAATTTGTCGCAGTTTGCCAAATGGTATCGTTATAAGAACGATTACCATCATGCAATAAATTTATATCTTTTAACGCTTCGTATATATCTTCTACGGATTTATTTGCTTTACGAGGCATTTCTATTTTCAAATTCATTTTTAAATGAAACAGAAACGTGGAAAAAGCGTAAGCAGATGA
>NW_022639566.1:730273-731174 GCF_010583005.1 Odontomachus brunneus
GTTGTAGTCGAACCGTTCAAAAGTTATAACAATTTAACAAAAAGTCTAAGGGCCAATTTTCCCATTTTTTGAGATATATTAAATCTGCAAGCGGGTGACGTTTCTAAATCGTTTGTAGTGTGACGTGGTGATTTCGCCGTCACCGATAATAGCGGAAGACGAGGAGAGCTGTGCTCGCGGGAAGGGCGGCTGCGTCGCTCCCCTTCTTCCGCGGGAAGGGCGGCTGCGAAGAATTGGTCTCGCACGCTTTTGCGTGCGAGATCGCGTTATTTTAATTTTTTTTTGTTATTTTTGTTTGTTAATTGTGTGCTCGGGCTGCGACAATAACGGCGAGGTGCAGCGATCGGAGCGAGGCGACGGCGGACCTGCAGCGGACGACAAGCCAAGCGGGGCAGGATCCACCCCTCGCTATCACAAGCGAGGGGGCCCCGACTAGATTGCAGCGGGGCGCCAGGAAGGGCTGACGTTAAGGACCGGATCCCGGGGGACGCCCTGGGATACCTCAAGCTTCTGGCAGCCACCTGAGCGCCCACGCCAGTTAAATCTGCCGTCAGACGCAGGATTCCGTCGACACAGAATCGGAGAATTCGGCGGTGTCGCGCGGGCCCTGTAAGGCGCCCGCGCTAGAGCCGTACGTTCCCGCAGGACCAATGAGACCTAGCGGCGATCGGCGGCTGATACCGCGAGTTAAGGAGCCTCGCGCTCGCGGAAAGATTCGTCACTGTGCGAACAGCGAGCGACGCGAGAGCGGTGACAATCCGGCGAGCGAGCGACGAACAGCAAGCGAGCGAACGAGACCGCAAGCGAGCGAACGAGCCGACTAGCGAGAGATAGGACGAGGAACGAGGGGCGAGCCCAGCAAGGAATTTTGGTGAGCTCTCTTCTGCCTGTCGTTCAGTCC
>NW_022639566.1:731184-731288 GCF_010583005.1 Odontomachus brunneus
TCACCCGCTTGCAGATTTGATATATCTGAAAAAAATGGCAAAGTTGACCCTTAGGCGTTTTGTTAAATTGTTGTAACTTTTGAACGATTCGACTACAAACGAAA
>NW_022639566.1:731298-732390 GCF_010583005.1 Odontomachus brunneus
GAACGAGCCGACTAGCGAGAGATAGGACGAGGAACGAGGGGCGAGCCCAGCAAGGAATTTTGGTGAGCTCTCTTCTGCCTGTCGTTCAGTCCGAGCGCGAAGGACCGAGATGGTTGCCGTCGCTTCACGACGGCAGCCGGAAGGGTTCGTCTCCATCCTTGACGAACCGTCCAACCTCGCGAGAGAATAGCCGTCCTTACTGCGCTGCTTGCTGCCGCTTCACCGCGATCGCGACCGCACAGTACGGCGAGCGATTGTGTAAAATTTGTGATGACTCGCGGTCAGTTTTAGAAGGTGCGGGTCTCCGAGAGTGGCGAGAAATACGCGGTTCGCGACGAGACAATTAGGGCCGGGATGCACCCGGCTGGCGCCCTATGCAATAATTAACGTGTATCGAGAGAATTTCGCGAGCCTCGTGCCATTCGAACTCCGCGAAGCAGAAGGATCCTCGACTATGGATCCGGCTGCCGAATGATTTCGCGACTACGCGACTCGGAGCCCGCCTAGCGTCGTTGTAGTATCTTTTTTTGTTGTTTTTTTCTTGTTAAATATAGCGTAATGTTAAACCGTATGTGTGTGCTTTTATGATTCCTCCGACTCTGTCGCCTGTTCCTCTCGTGTCGCGCGAAGGAAGGTCGCGCGTCGGCACAAGAACCCCGCCGCTCTACCGAGAAATAATTTTTTGAGAGCTGCCGGCAAGTTCGGCCGTCGCAGCAACGGCGGAGACAAAGTTTTGGCCGTATTCTCGCGTCTAACTAACGGAGAAACGGTCACAGTAGTTGTTTGTAGTGATTTTCGTTTCGTTTGTAATCGAATCGTTCAAATGTTACAACAATTTAACAAAACGCCTAAGGGCCAACTATGCCATTTTTTTAGATATCTCAAATCTGCAAGCGGGTGACATTTCTAAATCGTTTGTAGTTGTTTGCAGTGATTTTCGTTTCGTTTGTAGTCAAACCGTTCAAAAGTTATAATAATTTATCAAATACGTAAGAGCCAACTTTGCCATTTTTTGAGATATCTCAAATCTGCAAGCGGGTGACGTTTCTAAATCATTTGTAGTTGTTTGTAGTGATTTTCGTTTCGTTTGTA
>NW_022639566.1:738937-739376 GCF_010583005.1 Odontomachus brunneus
GACTACAAACGAAACGAAAATCACTACAAACAACTACAAACGATTTAGAAACGTCACCCGCTTGCAGATTTGAGATATCTCAAAAAATAACAAAATTGGCCCTTAGGCTTTTTGTTAAATTGTTGTTACTTTTAAACGGTTCGACTACAAACGAAACGAAAATCACTACAAACAACTACAAACGATTTAGAAACATCATCCGCTTGCAGATTTGAGTTATCTCAAAATGGGGTACTACTCATTTTTTTTAATTTTTGTAATTTTTAATGGATGGAACTACAAACGAAATTATTGCTACTACAAACAACTACAAACAAAATAACTAACTTTTTACGTAAAAAAAAATTATTTTTTCAAAAGTCGGGTGCCAGGTTCACATAGCTCGTAAATGTATTAATTAAAGCGGTTTATGAAAGCGGGGCTCCCACGCCCCGAGATC
>NW_022639566.1:739386-740103 GCF_010583005.1 Odontomachus brunneus
TGCAATAATTAACGTGTATCGAGAGAATTTCGCGAGCCTCGTGCCATTCGAACTCCGCGAAGCAGAAGGATCCTCGACTATGGATCCGGCTGCCGAATGATTTCGCGACTACGCGACTCGGAGCCCGCCTAGCGTCGTTGTAGTATCTTTTTTTGTTGTTTTTTTCTTGTTAAATATAGCGTAATGTTAAACCGTATGTGTGTGCTTTTATGATTCCTCCGACTCTGTCGCCTGTTCCTCTCGTGTCGCGCGAAGGAAGGTCGCGCGTCGGCACAAGAACCCCGCCGCTCTACCGAGAAATAATTTTTGGAGAGCTGCCGGCAAGTTCGGCCGTCGCAGCAACGGCGGAGACAAAGTTTTGGCCGTATTCTCGCGTCTAACTAACGGAGAAACGGTCACAGTAGTTGTTTGTAGTGATTTTCGTTTCGTTTGTAATCGAATCGTTCAAATGTTACAACAATTTAACAAAACGCCTAAGGGCCAACTATGCCATTTTTTTAGATATCTCAAATCTGCAAGCGGGTGACATTTCTAAATCGTTTGTAGTTGTTTGCAGTGATTTTCGTTTCGTTTGTAGTCAAACCGTTCAAAAGTTATAATAATTTATCAAATACGTAAGAGCCAACTTTGCCATTTTTTGAGATATCTCAAATCTGCAAGCGGGTGACGTTTCTAAATCATTTGTAGTTGTTTGTAGTGATTTTCGTTTCGTTTGTA
>NW_022639566.1:746445-747203 GCF_010583005.1 Odontomachus brunneus
AAATCACTACAAACAACTACAAACGATTTAGAAACGTCACCCGCTTGCAGATTTGAGATATCTCAAAAAATAACAAAATTGGCCCTTAGGCTTTTTGTTAAATTGTTGTTACTTTTAAACGGTTCGACTACAAACGAAACGAAAATCACTACAAACAACTACAAACGATTTAGAAACATCATCCGCTTGCAGATTTGAGTTATCTCAAAATGGGGTACTACTCATTTTTTTTAATTTTTGTAATTTTTAATGGATGGAACTACAAACGAAATTATTGCTACTACAAACAACTACAAACAAAATAACTAACTTTTTACGTAAAAAAAAATTATTTTTTCAAAAGTCGGGTGCCAGGTTCACATAGCTCGTAAATGTATTAATTAAAGCGGTTTATGAAAGCGGGGCTCCCACGCCCCGAGATCGGACGCGCCGCACAAAAAGGTTCGGAACCGGCGCCGCGTACGACAAGTCGTACGCCGTTCTCGAAAACCGGCTTCGCCAGAGAACATAAGCACAATCCTTAGGATCCGGGATTTCGCGGCCGCTCCGCAGACGAGACGATAATTCACGACACGATACGATACTATAAGAGCAGGTAGGAGGCCTTACAGAGTACGGGCTGCTCGCCCTTCGCGATGACTCCGGCGTTGAAGTCCTCTCCGGTCCTCTCTCGCGTCCTCCACTCCGGCTTCGTCGGCTCTCTCGCATCCCCACTCTCTCTCTCTCTCTCTCTCTCTCTCTCTCTCTCTCTCTCTCTC
>NW_022639566.1:747213-747465 GCF_010583005.1 Odontomachus brunneus
AATGATTTCGCGACTACGCGACTCGGAGCCCGCCTAGCGTCGTTGTAGTATCTTTTTTTGTTGTTTTTTTCTTGTTAAATATAGCGTAATGTTAAACCGTATGTGTGTGCTTTTATGATTCCTCCGACTCTGTCGCCTGTTCCTCTCGTGTCGCGCGAAGGAAGGTCGCGCGTCGGCACAAGAACCCCGCCGCTCTACCGAGAGATAATTTTTGAGAGCTGCCGGCAAGCTCGGCCGTCGCCGCAACGGCGG
>NW_022639566.1:747475-748180 GCF_010583005.1 Odontomachus brunneus
AGAAATAATTTTTTGAGAGCTGCCGGCAAGTTCGGCCGTCGCAGCAACGGCGGAGACAAAGTTTTGGCCGTATTCTCGCGTCTAACTAACGGAGAAACGGTCACAGTAGTTGTTTGTAGTGATTTTCGTTTCGTTTGTAATCGAATCGTTCAAATGTTACAACAATTTAACAAAACGCCTAAGGGCCAACTATGCCATTTTTTTAGATATCTCAAATCTGCAAGCGGGTGACATTTCTAAATCGTTTGTAGTTGTTTGCAGTGATTTTCGTTTCGTTTGTAGTCAAACCGTTCAAAAGTTATAATAATTTATCAAATGCGTAAGAGCCAACTTTGCCATTTTTTGAGATATCTCAAATCTGCAAGCGGGTGACGTTTCTAAATTATTTGTAGTTGTTTGTAGTGATTTTCGTTTCGTTTGTAATCGAATCGTTCAAATGTTACAACAATTTAACAAAACGCCTAAGGGCCAACTATGCCATTTTTTTAGATATCTCAAATCTGCAAGCGGGTGACATTTCTAAATCGTTTGTAGTTGTTTGCAGTGATTTTCGTTTCGTTTGTAGTCAAACCGTTCAAAAGTTATAATAATTTATCAAATACGTAAGAGCCAACTTTGCCATTTTTTGAGATATCTCAAATCTGCAAGCGGGTGACGTTTCTAAATCGTTTGTAGTTGTTTGTAGTGATTTTCGTTTCGTTTGTA
>NW_022639566.1:755497-768024 GCF_010583005.1 Odontomachus brunneus
CTCTCTCTCTCTCTCTCTCTCTCTCTCTCTCTCTCTCTCTCTCTCTCTCTCTCTCTCGCACGTTGCACTCGTTATCTCTTTCGATAACTTAGGGCGGCGGAAACTCGTCGGATGCTAACGGTCGCGGCGGTACCCTATGCAAGATTGAGGGATCGGCTCTTCACCGGTCCTTCGATCGTTGATCCACCTTATCTCCCCGCCGCCACTCTTGCCTGGTTTCAATTTCTTCTTCGATCTTAAATTTCGGCAGCCGTGGTTATTATTGTTTCGAGACTTCTCTTGTCTCGGGAAACTTATCATTTCGGCGATGTATCTCGTGGCCTTGATCCGAGATACATCGTTACTTCTTACCGATCCTCGATCGAGCGGTATTATTCTCGATTTCAGCTGTGCGGGGCCCCGGTCCCTCGCCGTTCCCTTCGCCAAACCTCAAGCTGAAAGATAAACAGAACGGCAGCTTCGGAGCTCGGCGTGACGACGACAATTATCGCGTTGCCGAATATCCGTGAGCAATTGAATATTCCGACACGCGATAGACGATTCCAGAACATTCTCTATTCGATAACGATCGAATAGTCGAGAATGATTCTGTCAATCGATAAAAGAAAAATCATCAATTAATTTAGGGGAACAATCACCTAAGCGGTAACGGTGATGGTGTAGCCGATGTCCCTCCATCCCACGGCGTCCTCGTGCTCCTCCTGCGTCGATGGTCGGCAAAAGGGGAGTCTGGGGACACAAAACTCAGGGCGCGATGACCAGTCTACCTGCTCCGCAAAACTCTCCGAAAAGCTTAACAAGCGGCGAAAACCTGTGTACGGGCAATAAGAATGCGCGCGCGGCCGCGGCGGCGGAAATATTTGCAAAGTCGGCGCTCCTTACTTTGTGACGGGCGCCTCCACGGCTGCCACGTCACAGTATATGTAATATATAACTTTTACACTATAATTACTAATTGCTGTTGGTCACATATTATTTAAAAATGTAAATTTGTAGATACAATGCAGATGCAATAAAGACAAACTCAAATTAAAGTTTAATTTAGATTGATGAAAGATGAATAATGATTTCTTTGATATTCATAAGTTTTTAAACGTTTTATTTATTTATTTACTTTTAGATTTCAGAAGGAAAATTATGCAGAAAAAGAAATAGAAGAAATACAACTTATGGTTGATAATGGTGAATAATCAAGTTAATTTTATAATTTTTTTAGTAAATTTTGTTAATTTTTATAACATGTTTCATTTAAATTCTGTAGACAGTAATAGAATTTGTTGGGATGAAGCGATGACGAAATTATTATTGTAAGAACTTGGTGCACATATAAATTTATTTGGTCGTTAAACATATAAAACTATTTGGAAGTCTGTTGCAAGTAGTATTAATGAAAAAGGATACAATGTTAGTGTCGAGCATTGCAACAGTAAATGGAAAAGCTTGAAGAAAAGATATAAATGTATCAAAGATAATATGATAAAGCGAACTAGGCTACCTCTGGAGCTGCTCGCTACCTGGAACGTTCGGGCGAGGCGTCCGCTCTCGCCATAACACGAGTCCCAGGCGAGGAACCCGCTCTCACCACGACGAGCCCTTGTGACCGCCGACAAGGTGACGCAGACGTCATCAAGAACCTCCACCGTTAGCAGCCGTTCGGCACGAGAGCCGACACGGCCAGCGAAATTCTCCGTCATCAGCCGATCGCCACGGAAGCCGACACGGCCGAGGACCTCGGTATACCTCAGCCACTCGTCACGAGAGCTGACGCTGCGAGAGGGACTCGTCGATCACAGCCGCTCGCCGCGAAGAACTTATACACACTGATACTGAACTTATACTTACATACACGAGAAGTACGTAGGGAGAATAAAGAAATCATATTTGTTGACTTCCATCTTGTTCCCTGCGTATACCTCCCTCCTCCTGCGAGCGATTATCTAAGGTCTGAACTTAAACGATGCAACCTCCATATAAAGTAAAACAAACACTATATGAAATTTCAGAGGATGGAAAAAACAGTGTCAAATATAAATGAAACATAAAATTAACATAATTTTAATCTTAACATAATTTCATACAACATATTTCTTAATGTTTTGTCATTTATAATCATATTTAATATATTCATTTTTCGTACTTTTATGTTCATTGTGTCCTCGTCCTACAATTTGAATAAAAAAAAAAAAAACGAAAAAAAAATTGGATGGCCCGGGGATTGAACCCTAGCCAAAAAAAGTAACACACCGCGTCTTAACCACCGCGTCTACTGAAACACTTGAAATTTTCGTCACACGCTTGGCCTATAAGGCGCTCGTAAATTTTTTTTCTTCGAAACGAAGAGGTATTGACAAAAATCCTTTTGCACAGAATGGCATAGAATAACCAAAAAAAATTCATCAAAATCCGTGACATCAGATACGTGCAGTCCCCTTGTCAGTGAAAATCATCGACATAGAATGGACTGCACGATACAAATCGAAAGTAAGATTGAGTATTGTAACGATGCTTTACACTCATCGTTACTAACAGCCCGACCGAACACCCGTCGGGCTGCAAACAGTGCTACGCGCCACACAAAGGCCACTAGGCCAAAGTCACATATAAATATACACCGCGCCCATAACGCGTATAAACAAGACAACAACGTGCGCGCCGTAAACAAAGATTGAAATCTTGAGCTAGCGAAAACAACTATATAAACCGTGGCCGAAAAGTAAGCGGGACCAGACCGATCCGGACCGTCTACCGAACTCGATGCTTCAGAGCGGAGAGCAAGGATCGCGACCGTGTCGTTCCTGTCTTCCCGTCCGCTTCCGAACCCGTACAAGCAAAACCGACAACAGGAGATTGTGTGTTCGCTATCTCCGTCAAGAGCTCTTGACACCGACTTCGCCGTTCCATCTGATTCCAACGATCGGCCAAAAAGTTCGTGTGTTCGCGAGCCCCATCGAGCATTCTCAGTACCGATCACATCCTATTTCGAATTGCAAATACATGTGCCAGTGTATTCGCTACGCTCGGTCGAACGTTGTCGATATTTGCATACATCGCGCTAGCGACAAGCAAGTCGCCCGATATATCGCGCCGCGTACTAAGACCCGATCTTACCGCCGTTACCGCTTGGCCCCCGCGGTCTCCAAATTTCCAGCGCCGCGATTCACGAGCGCCTCGCGACTTACCGACACCGTCTTCTGCGATATACCGAGTTCGCGCTATATGCTCCGCCTACCGAAGCGCGATCTGATTACTGGCGCCGTCTCACGTCGAAACACCCGAGATATCGTATTCCGTTCTGTGTACCGAAAACTATTAATAAACTTGTGTTATTTAATTTTGTTAATTGCTTGTATCAAACAATTATTGAACCTGGACTCCAACGAGCAAAATTCCTGGCGATTCTTCGACAACTGACACGCGGAATGTATGGCTGTTACAATATTTACACTCCAACACTGAGTGTGTACACCACAAAAGATTAAGTATTTATATTCAAAATAGAGTCAGTCCTAAAAACACTGACACACTAGATGAAGAGAGAGAAAAGAGAAAAACGGCTGTCCTTCCATATCTACAGGGCATAACAGAACCTATCAGCAGGATTTTGGGTAAACACAAAATCAAAGTAATCTTCAAACCTCATAGGAAGCTCTCCCATTTACTCCCAAATCCGAAGGATCAGAAATCATGCCTAGAAACATCAGGTGTATATAAGATCCCTTGCTCTTGTGGTAAAGTTTATATAGGAGAAACCGGGAGGAAGATCAGTACGCGAATCAAGGAACACCAGCGATGTACCAAGTATGGTCACTTTACTCAATCAGCCCTAGCTGAACACTGGATGGAGACTGGACACTCCGTACAATATGAAAAAGCCACCAGATTGGCTCCCTCACAGAGTTATTTTGCCAGAAAACATCGTGAAGGTCTAGAAATTTTGAAACATCCCAACAACCTCAACCGAGACAAAGGTATGCAAGTAAACTCTATTTGGCATACTGCCCTCCCGGTTTTTTAATTGACCAGCTGATCAATTAAAATACGCTGATTGGCTGGATTCAAGCCTCGTCCCCTACTCCCTAAACACCATCTACACAAAGGGGAGGAGGGGGGCATATAAGGACTACCTTTACCCAAGGGAGCTCAGTATCAGAGTTCTCAGCCCTGATGATGCAAACTGCAACGTTTGCGAAACGTCGGCATATCGCTGATTCAAGACACGGCTCCATTCCGGAAGCTATACCTAGACTTTTTTTAATTTTTTAAAATTATTTTTGTTTTTTAATTTTTTAATTACTTCTTATATTTTTTTTAATTTTATAATACTTTTTATATATTTATATATATTATATATTTTATATATTTATATGTTTTAGGAAACTAATTTTAATTAACTTGCAGATAATATTAATTTTAATATAAAAGAATAATTATTAAATTATGACATTAAAAACTAAACTAAAATTATACTATATTCAAAAAGAGTAAATGTATTAAAAATGGAATGTAATTTAAGCCATTTCATTGTACTATGAAAAGGTTTTCTGCTTCTGGAAAAATTTCACGCAATGAATTGAATGTTATATGAAAGACGAAATAATTGGATCAGAATTAATTAATAAATTTTTCAAAACATCTCTATTATTATCAATTCTTAACGTTTTTCTAGAATGTAGTTCTCTATATGAACGAAAATATTTGTGGTTTGCCTCTTGTGCGTCTTCGGACAATTGTTCAATTGGTAATATCATGTGTTGTATTATTTCCGACCCATGCATAAGCAGTTTGTGAACTGTGACTGGCATGGGATACCAGTCATATAAAGTGACGTACATTTCGGCAGTTTCTTTTGCATAGGCATCGAATTTCTTTGTATGAATAGGTAACCCACATGAAATTGTTTGCAATAATATTGCGAATCTCTTAATTAAATTTGCATTTAATCCACATATTTCAGCCGATTGTTCTGGAATTGCAAAAAATTTTTTTGCCGTATTTCCATCGTTGGATGTACCTAGCTCTTGTTTGACTTTACCCACCACCAGTCCTACTTTACTTCTGAATTCATTTTGAATTTGTTTTTTTCTTTCTTCAAAAAGTTTTTTATGTTCGGTAGATTTAACTGCCATGACTTAAAATCACGTCTATAAGCAATATGAATAAGACATTCAAAAGTCCTTATTAAACAATGTAAAGTAGATAGACCAAGTTGATAGTATTCGTTATTATTAGTCTTTGTACGAATTAAATTTAAATTATTCATTTCCTTCGGGGTCGCATTACAAATGTAACCTCATTGATGATGTGTTTGTTATAATGTTACAAATTTTACCATCAATCATCGTTAATAAGAGGTCATAATATACAGAAATCGTATCTTTTTTATATGGATTAAGAGAATTTATTTGCAACTTTATTTCTTCAATGCATTCTGTTACCATATCTTTAGATTCTTTTGCATATTTAATTTGAATGGGTCTACAAAATCGCAAAATCGAAGAAGTTTTGTCATTCTGCCATATAACCACATTATTATCAATATCATATAATTTAATTGGTACAAGACTGCTAATAAAAATACTAGAATCATCTTCTGTATTTTTATCGCACGAACGAAATATTTGCTTATAAATTGATTGACTGGATGCTCCATCACAGCCCCATTTTACAATCATCTTAAAGTTTTTATTTTTGTTCATGTTAATTTTATTACTTAATAATTTTACAAAACGTGATGCGGTATGATCTAACAAATCTTATAAATTTATTTTTGCTTCAATTTCTGTTATTGTAATATATTCCTCAGGAGGGTAACAATCTTTTTTTAGTTTTTGAAGGGTATAGTAACCGGGATAAAAATTTTGACCCATCTGTTTTGCATTTTCTCGTATAGTATTGAAATCTAGTTAATTTTGCAGTGGTATAAAGCGCCAACATTTTTGCACTTTCCTGTAAGTTTTGCTTATTGTTAGTTTCTAATAGATTTTCGCAATATTTTTTAACATTTCCAATATATTCTGGATGGTTTTTCATAAAATTAATAATAAAAGTTACATCATCAGATTTGAATTTTTTCTTCATAACAAAATCTAAAATTTCATCCGAACAATTTCGAAATGCTTCTGTTTTTTCCTCTTTTGTCGGTCTGATAATTGTTCAAAAGATTTGTTACGTGATGGTGGAATATTAGCAGAGGAAGAAGAAAAACATGCAGAGATTATTTTCTCTGGAAGAACAAAATCTACTGTTAACCAATGGGTATTCATTTTAATAAATAAATCAGTTTTTCTTCCAGCTTTTAAATAACTTGATTTTAAATTACTACAAAATTTTCGTAATTTTTCCCGCAATTGGAATTTTGCACAATTTGAAATTTCAAAACCAAACGAAGTAGACAATTTTTCCACTGCTAAATTATAATCATTCATGCCAATATTGTTATTTTTAAGATACATAAAAACGTCGTGATTGGTTTTTAAATCCATATTTATTCTTAAAAATTTTTTACATGAAAAACGAAATAAAATAACTTATATCTAATAAAATAATTTATATCCCAAAGCTTAATTGTATTTAATAAACGAAAAATGTATTATAAATTATAATAAATTATAAAATTAAAAATTAAGAATAAGAAAATAATATTATAATATTAAATGTGAAATAAAATGAAAATTAAAGTTATATTAGATATTAAGAAAACAACTATTTTTTGAGCGCAGCTGTTTATCTATTAACAGGAGTAGGAATCACTAAAACAATTTTTCAAGCAGTACTGTTCGTTCTGATAACCTCGCTAGATAGTGACAGAGAAATATGGAGACACAGAGGAATATATAGAGAAGACAGTGAAAGAGTGCCGGCGCAGTCGCGGCGGCGAGCGGTACTCGGCGGCGCCAGCGCCGGCGTCCAACGCACGTCGCGTCGCATTAAATAAAAAATTCAGTATCTCAAAATTTCGCAAATATTCGCAAAATATTTTTTCACGGTTGTAATCCAGAAGTGTTTTATAATAAAATGACGTTGAGTTTGTTCTGGGCGATTTTAAGCAATTTTTGTAATTGAATAAAATAAAAAAAAAAGTATTTTTTTATTATTATAAACAAATTAATTTTTTTTTCCACTTATTTATTTTTATAATTAGGAGGGGAAAGGTATATATTTTACAAATTTAACCATGAAGGAAAATAATATATTTGTTATTAAGAATTTATTAACATTTAAAATTGACAAATCGGAAACAACCAAATTTAGACATTAATTATGAAATTGTTAATATAACAATCTCTGAAAACAGTGGAATATGATAGAGGAATAGTTTTAAAATATTATTAGCGTAATGAAATTACAATATGTTATATTTCATTTTTTGGCCCAATGTCCAAAGTTTACATAGGACCGCCCCACTGTGCGGCGTGACGCGTATAGTATGATACTATCACGACGTTTTCCAACAATTTAATCGAGACCACCTTCTAATATTATATATGGATCGATTTGGCATGAAATGCTCTACAATTTTTGTCCTTACAAAAATTTACAAATTTTGCAAGGGTAACTGGGGGGGGGGGTAAAAAATTTGACGTGTTTGAAAAAATTAAATATACCGTTACAAAGAGTGTTAAATACTATACAACTTTTGTAGGAAATATTTTTTCATATACCTTGTATTTTAGGAAATATTCAATAAAAATAAAAAAGTCCTTTTCTTCAAGGGGCTGTTTCAACCCCTAAATTTAACATTCAGCCGATAAAAAAAATACGTGTCGAATACTTTTTGATGCTCCCCTTATAGAAATATCATACTAAGAATCATTGATAATTACTTATTTTCAGTATTAAAAATACTGGATAATAAGTAATTATCAATGATTCTTAGTATGATATTTCTATAAGGGTCTACAACATATCCAAAGCGCATCAAAGTCGGCGAGGAACAGTTCTGTTAGTTTCCTTGTAAGTGTTTTTTAATTATCCCCATATGCAGCCGAAGTACTAATTATAGTTTTCTTATAATATTATTTAGTACAATCACAAAATAAACTATTTATACTTGAAATATTTCATATATAATAATAAAAAAGAAGTCAGAGATATATGTATAAAATATTTATGTAAAATATGTTTACTTGAGTGTTGAATGTTGAGATTAAAAAACATTACAATTAAAAATCATTTGAAAAAACATTTTTAAAACGTTAAAAATAATGGAATAAGTTCTCTTTTTTTCATTAAAAAGACGTTTTTTATCGTTCCCTGATGTTTGAAAAAATGTTTTTATTTTTAATATTTAATAAACGTTTATTTTAACATTTATAAAATATTTCTTGAATGTTAACTTAAAAAAAACGTTTTTTAAATGTTAAAATAAATATTTATTAAATATTAAAAAACAAAACAATCTTCAAAACGTTAAAAACGTTATTTTAATGAAAAAAGAGAATTCATCCATTATTTTTAACGTTTTAAAAATGTTTAACGTTTTTCAAATTTTTGTAAATGTTTTTTTTTAATTTTATTTGCTCATTGGGTAATAATTAATTTTATTTGCTCATTGGATAATAATTAATAAATAAGTAAAATATATTATATTATATTCGCAATATTTTTTAGATATTGTAATATTGCTAAAGTAATATTTCAAATTAATGTCACTACAATGTCTCTGCAACATTATATTGCAATATGCAATGTTGCAACGTTGTAGCAATATTGCTGCAAGTTTCTGTGCTGTATGGGATAGTAACACCGAAAATGATAATTTGAATGAAAGTTAGGATATATGTATTATTTTAATGTATTTTTAAAAAACATTGTTTTAGTTACTCATTAATACGTTATTTTATCAATTATGTAAACCAAGTACGTTATTATCTTCCCAGATAGCACAGAAAATTCAAAAAGAATTCCGTCGTGTCTCACCAATTCTGAATTCATTTACAGATGCAAAAATAATTCTTTTCGCTGAACTGAACTTTGAACCCTTATAGAAATATCATACTAAGAATCATTGATAATTACTTATTTTCAGTCTTAAAAATACTGGATAATAAGTAATTATCAATGATTCTTAGTATGATATTTCTATAAGGAAAGAATTCCTTTTGCATCTAAAAATAAACTCAAAATTGTGACATACAACTGAATTATTTTTAAATTCTTTTTGAGTTCTCTGTGCTATCTAGGTTAACATTTGCGCACAGCATATGCGATTCATATGTACTAAATTTGACTAACATAAATTTTTTTAGTAAAAATGATTTTCATTTATGTTGATTATTATCCGACCTTACGTTTGGCCAGCATATAGAGATGACTGTTGCTCGTGTGAATAAACCTCTGGGATTTATTTAGATTTATATATTTATTTTAGTTATTTACCGTTCGGAGTGAACGTCAAAATTTGTCGGTTGGCACCGAAACATTCGGAAGTCTAATCTGAAAGATTGAATGTTAACACTTAAAATTTGGAGTGAGTATTAATGCTTAGCGGTTGACATCGAATCGTTTGAAGTTTACCCTGAACGCTTCAAGTTCAACACTACTCATTGAAAGTCAACACCAAAATTTGGGATCTACCCTGAGAATTTGAGTCTACCCTCAAATTTTCAGGATTAATACCCAACTTTTGTGGTTAACCTTCAAATTTGATGGTCAACCCACAAATTTGAATGTTTACCTTCAAAATTTGGGAGTTTTTTTCGTAAGGGTTTACGCTGTAAGATGACCTCTCTCAAACTAGCAGGACCAAATGAGCAGAATCGAATGGTACCTATCGCATTTTTTAGTACTCATTTTGTACTATTTTGTACCACAAAAAAATTTGTACCACGTGCCGTTTTAAAAAAAATGATGGCGCTGCTAATTTGATATTAAGCTAGCAAGACCCAAAAAAAAATTAAAAAAAAATAAACCATGGTACACACAATTAGTACTGAATTTGTACTAATTTGTACCATTCGAAATAAATCGAAAATTTTATATTTTCCCCTTTAAACAACCCCTCCCTTATCTAAACCTATAAAGATAGCCTAATATAAAGATAGCAGGATCACAATTTTTTCACTTTTTCTTGATGGACAAATTAGTACAAATTCAAAAACGATAAAATCTATCATTTCTTGCCGTTTTTTACCAGTTTTTATTTTGTTCTCTTTATATTAAGTTAGGACCACAATATTTTTTTAAATAGTACGGAGTACATTATATTTGTTGCGTTTTTTATTACTCATTGTGTACTATTTTGTACCATAAAAAATAATTTTGTACCTTGTTTTATTTATAAAAAATTGTGGTCCTACTGACTTAATTTTAAGCTAACAGAGTAAATATCTTTGAAAAACGGCAAATTGCAATATATTTTATCGTTTCTGAATTTGCACTAATTTGTACCACCGAGAAAAGTATGCAAATATTTCTGTTTACCCCTTAAAACAACCTCACGTTTAACTAACCTCAAAAATAAAATTTCTCTTTCGATTATTAAGAATTAAATTGATAGAATTAAGTTATATTTATTGCATTTTTTATTACTCATTGTGTACTATTTTGTACCATAAAAAATAATTTTGTACCCCGTACTATTTAAAAAAATATTGTGGTCCTGCCAATTTAATATAAAGAGAATAAAATAAAAACTGGTAGAAAACGACAAGAAATGATAGATTTTATTGTTTTTGAATTTATACTAATTTGTATCATCAAGAAAAAGTGAAAAAATCGTGATTCTGCTATCTTTATGTTTAGATGCTATCTTTATCTTTAGGTTTAGATAAGGGAGGGGTTGTTTAAAGGGGAAAATATAAAATTTTCGATTTATTTCGAATGGTACAAATTAGTACAAATTCAGTACTAATTGTGTGTACCATGGTTTATTTATTTTTTTATTTTTTTTGGGTCCTGCTAGCTTAATATCAAGTTAGCAGCGCCACCATTTTTTTTTTAAACAGCACGTGGTACAAATTTTTTTTTAGTGCAAAATAGTACAAAATGAGTATTAAAAAATACGATAGGTCCCATTCAATTCTGCTCATTTGGTCCTACTAGCTTGAGAGAGGTAGAATTCCTTCTTTCTCTCTTACAATACTTTGACAGAGTAAGGTTATGATTAGACTCTTTTTGTAAGAACTCTAGTTTTACAATATCGTGATAACGATCCTTGCATATATTAAAATTTTATTTTATCACATTTTATATACCAGAAACACCTAAAATATAATTTCACATTTGTGTATAAAAATAGGGAGCGGTGCATTTGGACACGGTGCATTTGGACACAGCCAATCACAGCACCGTGTGATTAGAGACATTTGTAGGGTCCCTTGGAACAGCGACTTGTGATTGGACTGTGTCCAATTGATGTACCCATACATCCATAAAAATATTGCACAACTGAAATGTAACGCAAACATTAGACTTCTTATATAACATGTTATATTAAATTTATGTTGCTGTTATATTGTTGATGTAACTTAACCAGTAAATAACATAATAACATAATAGTTTTATAACATAGTTATATTGCAGTTAAAGGAAATTAAGTAATCTTAATATTAATAATGTATAACAGCAGTTATATTACATGTTACTCCTGTGTCATATCACAGTTATGTTCTGTGTTTGCTGGGTTAGAAATCTCAATAATTGGAAGCAAATATAAAGCAAACCGATGATAAAGGTTCCATTTCTGTTGTTATCACGTTGCCATCAAAATGCTATTGACGCAAAGACAAGTCATCAGTTCTTGTCATATTGCCATCATGTTGTTTCCAACCTTCCGTACTATTGTTGCTAATCGTTTGCTCTTAAAATTTCATTAACTGATTACATGTATTACCATTCATGTTGCTGAAATTGGTAGCACGTCGCTTACGATAATGTCAACCAAATATCAACTATTCAGGGTAGCGATCATGAATCTTTTCCCCTAGTGTGAACTCGTAAAAAGTGAAAATTTTGTAATGAACTCGTGAAAGATGAAAACTTTCACTAAACTCGTGAAAAATGAAAGATTTAACGTGAATTTGTGAAAATTGAAATTTTTTATGCAAAAATTTTGTTCGACATGGCAACTGCATTCTTGGTTTTTGTTAACGAAGTAAATGATCAAGACGAAAGAAATAATCTCAGAATAATGCGAGTGGGTTTCGATTGACCACGGTATGATTGGACATAGATTGTAATGATTGGTTCGACCTAGTAATTCACTAGATAATTCTTTTCATCGATTGGTTATGTCCAATCGTATTGTGGTCAATCGGAATGCTCCCGAATAATGCGAAGAATGTTACGTGACACACAAAATCCATTTGATATTCAAGGAGTAATATTTTAAAGTTTGTATAGGTAATATTAATTATGTCTCATTGTACATTGTCATACATTGTCTATAAGTATTTTTTTATTAATATTTTTAGATTATATATGAGTGTGTGTATGTGTCTATATTTACACAGTTTTTATAAATTTTGATATATATATATACATATATATATATATATATATATATATATATATATATATATATATAT
>NW_022639566.1:768051-772403 GCF_010583005.1 Odontomachus brunneus
ATATATATATATATATATATATATATATATATATATATATATATATATATATATATATGCATATATATTTAATTATATATACCATATTCTTTTTTATTACTACTCTAAATATAAAGTAACAATAATATAATATTAATATAATAATTTCTCATTCAACAATATAAGTGTAATATAATATATCTGTACTTATATCTGTTTGCTTTCTAGCATATTATACTTGCTTTTCAGTAAGACACATGTAACACAAAGTGATATAAAACAATAAGGTGTTCAATACAGTGCTAACAGTAATGCAACATAACACAAATATGCTTTCACTGCCTATACATCATTACGCTTCAATTGGCTTTCGTTGTTCATTTTTAATAAACGTAGGATTCTTATGTCAAATGCCAATTGTCGTATAACCATAAAAATTAAAGTCACTATAAGAAATTCTACTCACTTTGTATATAATATACGAGCGTATTAGATTATTTTTCACATTTAAACCACATCGCTTGATGTTTAAAAATTTTCATGGAAACTTACACAATTTACATATAAAGAAGAACATCTACAAGCAAACTGAAAGTTCACGTGAAATATTTCACGTTTGGAGAATTCACCTTTAACGTTCGTCTCATTTATTAAATTTACTTATATTATATTATTATATTATATTATAACTATAAATTTAAGTTGTATAATGCTTATTAATGTGTTATATATTACATTATGTATACTGTAATTACATTTTAATTTTAATAATCTATATTGCATAAATATTACTTTCCACATTTTCACTGTTCACTTTTCATGTGAAATAACTTACAGTGAAAAGTGAAAAATGAAAATAAAATTCACGTGAAAGATTCATGATCACTATCTAGCAAAACATGCAATGCATGCTTGATATGATAAATCACGCTTGGTTATCTGGGGGGTAAGTAAAGCGCATTTTCAAATATGTAATTCAAAATCCAAAAATAAGTGGCTTTCAAATAATGCGATTGAGTTTGTTAGAATTATATATAGATTTTAGAAACATGAATACAAACTTAAGGATAAAATATACTTCGCATAAATCTATTTATTATTGATACAAGTGAAAATTTTATATATGAAAAGCTATTTTAACATCAATTCTCTTTCTTTGCATTTATTTAAAACTACATAATTAATTCCACAAAATATAAATGACTGTGAATAACAATAAATTAAACAATTTATATGTAAATCAATTATTATATACTCACTGGCATGTACTGAATATAGGCGCAAAAAATAATTGTTATAAACAAAACATTTGTAAGAGTCAGCTAAGACCGGTTCTACAATACATCGTATGTCGAAGTCGGATGTCGGAACGCAGTCAATGATCTAATAAGAAAAACTTGTCTCGAAAAACAAATCCTCTGGATTGGCCCATCGATTGCATTCCGACGTACGACAGCGACATACAACGTATTGTAGAACAGGCCTAAGGCAAAGAACGAGAAGCGTCGTAGTCGTATACATAAAGTAAGGCAGAGAAAAACGTAAGTCATGAAAGGCTATTAGGGGCGCCGCACACGAACTGACATAACAGTAACGTAAGACGTACCATAAAAATGGACCAATTACAATCGAGTATTCACAAAAATAGCGACTTTACGGTTCGACGATACTTAAAGTGATTGGTCAATTCTTACGGTACGTCTTACGTCCCCACAAAAACGTACGTCGAATTCACGTCGAATCCACGTAGAGTTCACGTGGAATCCACGAAATCACGTGGATTCCACGTGGGTGTAACGTGCATGTTTTTGTGGGGGTTACTGTTATGTCAATTCATGTGCGGCGCTCCTTAAGGCCTTCACACACAACTTGACATAACAATAACGTAAGACGTACCGTAAGAATTGTAAAATACATGTGAGAATTGAAAATATTTTAACATAGTTATATTCACATAGGAGATACCTGAAGTAAAATATAATGCCAGGCTGCTGCGTTCCAAATTGTAAAAATTCTGCAGCAAAAGGCTTTTCTGTTTTACATATCTATAAATTTACTAAATTCAGTTTACGTAATTTATCTCCAATTTTAATTAATTTATCTTTACCGCGCCTTTACCAATAAAATACGATTATTTCATTGGTTCCGCCATATTCTTGCAAAGTCGGCCAGGACCAATCCCGTCGCAAAGATTGCGCATCTTTTACTAGAGGATCTCTATTCAGGATTTGCTTACAGATGTCTATACTAAACTAGATTGCTAACAGGCTATCTAGACTGCGTTCGGCGAGATGCTATTTACCACTATGAGTATGCTCTGTCCTTGTTTGTTCCTGAAAGTTGATCAAAGACAGAGGACGCTCATAGCGCTAAATAGCGTCTCCCCGAACGCAGCCCTAAAAGCATATAATGGCCTCCGTCCGATAGAGAGTACTTTCCAATTGCTTAACATAGAAACCCTTAAAGAGAGACTGGATAAAACTGCCCAATGGAGTTTAAACTGCCCAAAATGGCATCGCAAATACGTGAACTCGTAAGAAGTGCGTGGTCTGTACTTTTTCGCTGCACTGCTGCACTAGTGCAATAAGTAGAGTGAGACGAGTATATTTTTTCTCACTCTAACTTATGTTGGCATTGCAACTTCATGGACAAAAGTCACGTGTACCAATCACGCGGAACCCCGTTATGTCCAGTCTCTACTCAAGAGTTTCTAGCTTAAGGGTCTCACACATGAAATGACATAACTACATGTGCATAGTATAAGACTCTAATGAAGGATTCACACCGCGTCCGATGTTCGACGTACGACGTTCGGTATCCAATAGGAGAACAGCTTCCCAATGAATAATTGAATTCTCTATTAGAAAGCTATTCTCTTATTGGATATCGGACGTCGTATATCGGGCGCGGTGTGAACCCTGCATAAAACGGTCTTAAAATAAGTGATCTATTCTCTTCAACTGCACTGCTACACTGGTGCAATAATTTAAAGTGAAATAAAATATATTATAGCGAATTCGGTAGCTTGCACTAGTGCGCACTGAGTGCGCATTAAGGCTTGTTTACAGTACATTCTTATATTTAAGATCGTGTCTTAAATACATATTTAAAAACATTTTAACTAATAAAATGATTCGTACGGATGTTATACATATCATATTATGGTTAAAAATATTTGAGAATTTATTTGAGAATTATTTAAGACAATCTTTAAATATAATAACATACTATGAACAAGCCTTAGTGCGCACTCAGTGCACACTAGTGCAAGCAACCGAATTCGCTATTAGTTTCACTCTAACTTATTGCACCAGTGCAACAGTGCAGCTGAAAAGAACAGACCTTAGATTCAAATATAAATACCAGCCTATGATCTGAACACATCCAAGTGAAACCAGCGGCACACGGTGCTTGTTTTCGTGCTGGATTGCTTGCTAGATGGAAATACTCTGGATTGGTACATTTTCATTCATCTTCAGAAATGCACCAATCAGAACAGAGTATTTTCATCCAAGCAAATGAGCACAAACGAAAACAAGCATCGTGTGCCACTGGCTTACAACGCCGGCGTAGCCGCACTCTTAGGTTTCTCTCTAATCGTACCTTTTGAAAGTCCTTCAATTTTATGACTTCTGGTTCTACCGTCAAAGCGTGACCGCGCAGTACAGGATCACCAATTTGACACACGTGTTTGTATGGTAACTTGCCCGAATCCATACCCAGCCAATTCTTGAATGTTTCTTTTATTTTTAAAAAGCTTATAAATCGTATATTATTTTTTCTGACTGGAATAACGCGCAAAGTCACAGCAAAATAATTATATACTCGAAACATTGCTCGTATAGTATTTGATTATTATACGTAAGATATACTTTGTAAAGTGAAAGTAAGGTTATTGTACTTTAATAACGACTGTTTTCTAATCTGATTCTGGCATGTGAACCATTGAATAAAGAAAAGGAGAGAGGAAGACCTAACAAGTATTTAAGACGATGGCTATATGCAACATTGCCCCTGAGTATAAAATTGGCGGTAAGAAGAAATGAAATAATGATGGACCTATAGAAGATATTGGTGATAATTGTGATTTGCTGCAACGGTAATTACAACTCATAAAATTTAGCATAATAAAATTAGCAAGATAAGTAATGACTATAAATATTTTGCTTTATTAAAAATATACATGCAATATTAGAGTAATTTAAAAAGTTTAATCGTAAAAAGCTTAGTATTGTTTAATCAAGCACATTTACCTCGATTATTAGAAGTAAAATTTTTAATAATTGTTTAATAATTGTTATCTTAAAACCTTAAAACACTTTTTAATCTCTCTCTCTCTCTCTCTCTCTCTCTCTCTCTCTCTCTCTCTCTCT
>NW_022639566.1:772660-774704 GCF_010583005.1 Odontomachus brunneus
TCTCTCTCTCTCTCTCTCTCTCTCTCTCTCTCTCTCTCTCTCAATTTTGATTCAAAGTAATCCTATGATTTTTCCTTAACACTATTCTAATAGTTAAAGATGAATTAATATTCCCTGAAAAATAATTTCGAGGATTGTATCCAAAAAATTTTAGATCATATCCGAACAAGTTTGAACATGTCTATTCACGGCGGTAAAGCCGGAACTAAACACTTTTCAATGAAATTAGATATTTAATAATTGTTATTGTGTTTATAGATTAAAATACAAATAATACAATGGCAAGATTAAAGAAATGCACAGAAAAAGATGTATCTATGTTACTTGAAACTAATTCAGACACAGATGTAGAAGAGTCTACTGAATGCTACACACCAAGAAAAGATATAAAAAGAGATAGTTCAGATACCTCAGTTTCTGACACAATATTTGATAACAACAAAAGTCTCTTATTACGGAAAAATGCATTACAAAAAGAACAAGTCTCCTTAAGACTCAGATTGAGAAGGTCTACTGAGCAAAGCAGTTACAAAATAGATAGTGATTCAGATAATGAAAGACCAAGAAGATCAACAAGAAATGTAAAACATTTGAAAAGATTACAAGATGAAAATCAAATGCCACATAAAGGTGTAAGAATTGTAAAATTACCTAAAAAATACTCTGATTATGATTGTTCTTCTCCTAATAAAGAAAAACATACTTTACGAAAAGAACAAATTAATTACAAAACAAAAGAATCATTTTCGTCTGTTAATAATGACAGAGAAAAAGTAAATAAAGTACATGAAATTAAATATAACGATTGCAAGGATAATGATTCTGACACAGATTGTATTTGTATTTCGTTTACTTCAAATAAAAGATCTACTAGGTCAAACACAAAGTCAAAAAGTAACAAACAGCATTGTGCTACTTCCGTAGAAAACAATGATGATGATGATGCTCTACCTAGGATTAGAACCAGGTCGTCAAAACATATATCCACAGATGTAATATCTAAAAAAGATAATATAAGCAAAGTACTACTTAATGAAAAAACTGCAATAAATTCCAAGATAATTACAGCAGAATGTACTTCACTTCATAGAACTCCTAAAAAGCGATTATTCAAAATGGAATATGATTCATCAGATACATCAGATACCCCTAAAAGGAGGCTATCTGCAATACAACATAGTGCACTGGATCACACTCCTAAAAGACAAACAAAGAATCAGGGTAGAAGAATCTTAAATATTTCTAATAAATGTAAACTCACAGTACATGAAACTGAAGATAAAGAAAAAATCGACGAAGTGTCTGTTATATGCAAAAGTACCAAAGATATGTCCATTACAGTCAAACAAAGAAAGAAGAATGCCAAGAACATTGATGAATCAACAATAATACAAAATGATCCAAATACTCCAAAATCTCGCACATCACTGAAGCATAGTGCTTTAACACCATCTATGAAAATAAGAATTGGAGTCTTAGCTAAACCAATTACACCATTACAAAGGGCCAGATCAAGATTACATGTTAGTGTAATCCCGAAATCCTTGCCTTGCAGGGAGGAGGAGTTTAACGATATTTATACGTTTTTAGAAGGCAAATTAATGGACAATAGAGGAGGGTAAGCTTAATAAATACCCATTGATTAACTATTATTTTTATATACATAACTATATGAATATTATTACAGATGTATTTATGTAAGCGGTGTCCCAGGTACAGGTAAAACTGCCACAGTGAACGAAGTTGTAAAATGCTTGAAACATTCAGTAGAAAAGCATAAATTAGATCAATTTGACTTTGTTGAGATTAACGGTATGAGATTATCCGAGCCTAGACAAGCATATGTACAAATTCTAAAACGGTTATCTGGAGAAACTTTAACATGGGAACAAGCATATAATGCACTAGAAAAAAGATTCAACAGCAATGTTAAAAGGCCGATGACATTACTACTCGTAGATGAGGTATGTGTGTGTGCATATATATATATATATATATATATATATATATATATATATATATATATATATATATATATACAGAG
>NW_022639566.1:775286-777749 GCF_010583005.1 Odontomachus brunneus
TATATATATATATATATATATATATATATATATATATATATATATATATATATCTTTATTTGTTATTCATTGTTTTATTATCATCATTAATTTCATTATTCATTAATATTCTTGGCATTCTTCTTTCTTTGTTTGACTGTAATGCCCATATCTTTGGTACTTTTGCCTTTAACAGCCACTTCGTCGATTTTTTTTTATCCTCAGTTTCATATATTGTAGATTTGTATTAGAAGTATTTAAGATTCTTTCAAAAACATTTTCTTGATTTCTTACATTTGCATTATATATTATTGGCTAAACTTTTTTTAAGTACTTTTATCATTTGTCTTTATTTTTTTATTTCCATTTTTCCTTTTTGTAGCTTGATTTATTATGTACAAAACGACAAGATGTAATATATAATCTTTTGGATTGGCCCACTAAAGTCTCCGCACAATTAGTAGTTATTACTATTGCAAACACTATGGATCTCCCAGAAAGAGTTTTAATGGGTAGAGTCACATCACGATTAGGTCTTACCCGTGTTAGTTTTCAACCATACAATCACGAACAACTACAAGAGATTATAATAACCCGGCTCAAAGAAACAAATATTTTTAAAAATGAAGCTATACAATTAATTGCACGGTGAGCATTTGTTTGTTTCATATTTTTGTTTATTTTTAGTTTTATAGTTATTTATAGTTTTATAGAATATCCCTGGTAAAAAATTTATAGAGAATAATAGAATAAAAATAACCATTTTCTATCGTTTTGAATATGGATTTTGGACCAGATAAAATACGATAGAATTCATATCTGAACTTGCGAGCGTGAACGATACAGCTTAAAGAAAACGATTCAAATTGATAGCGCTATCAATCGTTTTCTTTAATCCTATTTTATACCCGATTTTGTATTCTATAGAAAACTAACGATAGAAATTCTATCAATATCTATTGTATTCTATTGTATACGATAGAATACTATTTACATTTTGTAAATTCACGAACCAAAATCCATATTCAAAACAATAGAAAATGGTTATTTTTATTCTATCGTTCTCTATAAATTTTTTTACCTAAGGTATTTCATATATTTGTTTAAATTTTTATTTAATTAACTGTAAACATTTACTTAAGTATAAATATTTGATTGTTTTATTATACATTGACATTTTCTTATTATTATATATATTATTATTATTATATTATAAATTATTATTATTATATTATAAAATGATTCAATATAAGTGTAACAAACTTTGATAGATTGATTGGTAGATCATACTGAATAAAAATATTATATGAGTATAGTTTATATCTCAGTAATTACATCGTTATAGGAGTTTTAAAATTTTGCTACTGTCATACTGAAATCACATGCTTGGTAGGAAGTAAAGTAAGTAGGTAGAATAGTGTTCAACACTAGTATTTCAACAATGTTGAAATAAACACTTGTGAACACAATTATATCAAAGAATTATTGCCCGAGAAAAAAAGATTATATAAATAATATTATATATTATAATTATATATAAATATATATTATATATTATAATTATATATTATATATTATAATTATATATAAATATATATGATTATGTATGATTATATATGAAATTTGGCACTTCATATAAGATTACATATAAATCCATATGAAATTATACAGGGTGTCCGGTAACTGATTGAGCAACTGCCGTGTACGGGTAGAACGTGTCAAAACAATTATAAAAATTATATACCATTTTGAAATTTTCTCAATATTTATTCCGTAATTAATTAAAATGTATAAACGAATGAGCTCACGAGAAGCGGTAGGACAGGCTCTATGTGTAAAAGAAATGGCTTACCTCTTACGGTAAGTAAACAGCTGATTTCGAGGCGGAGTAACGTATACGTGTCGCTTGTTACTTCGCCTCGAAATAAGCTGTTTACTTATCGTAAGAGGTAAGCCATTTCTTTTACACATAGAGCCTGTCCTACCGCTTCTCGTGAGCTCATTTGTTTATATATTTTAAATGTTTTTTAGGCTCCCAGCCTACTTTCAATTCTTACTCCAATCACACTCAAAAATTTTTAAAAGTGGACTGACTAAGGTTGGAATCGGGACAATAAAATGAACTTTAGTCAAACATAATTTTATTATTTAACTTTTCGTTATAGTCGGAATTTAGTAACAAACTTAACATGTAAAAGAATTGATGCTTGCCTTTTACATAATGGAGCTTACATTAAACATTTAGCCTAGACAAGATTTACTAATTGAATAAAAATTATATACATGTTAAGTTTGTTACTAAATAAATATTAAGTTTGTTACTAAATTCCGACTATAACGAAAAGTTAAATAATAAAATTATGTTTGATTGAAAACTTCATTTTATTGTCCCGATTCCAACCTTAGTCAGTCCACTTTTAAAAATTTTTGAGTATAATTGGAGTACACGAAGAATTGAAAGTAAGATACTTAAGTAGAAGTACT
>NW_022639566.1:777759-778194 GCF_010583005.1 Odontomachus brunneus
CAAAATGATATTATGGTAACGTTTAATTTATCATATTATAGACGAATTTCTTTTTCGAATAAAAAGATAAGTTTGTTATTCTTACAGATATATATTTATATAATAATAACGTTGCAACATTGCATATTGTAGAGACATTGCAGTGATATTAATTTAAAATATTACTTTAGCAATATTATAGCAATATTTAAAAAATATTACGAATATAATACAATATTTTTACTTATTTACTAGTTATTTCTGTTACCCAATAACCAAACAATATTTAAAAAATATTTTAAAAACACTTAAAAAGATATTTTTAAAACGTCAAAAATAATGAGATAAGTTCTGCTTTTTCATTAAAATAACGTTTTTTAACGTTTGGAAGAATGTTTTGTTTTTTAATATTTAATAAACATGTATTTTAACATTTAAAAACTTTTTTTAAATGTT
>NW_022639566.1:778204-778892 GCF_010583005.1 Odontomachus brunneus
ATAGAATCTGAAAAAAAATAGAGTATTCCATTTAAAAAACTAAACTTCCGGTCTAAACAACCCACTTCCGGTCAATACTGGAAGTTGAATATAGCACCATTTAATAGAGCGTGTTCGACTTAGTGAAAAAATATTTTGAATTTTTAAGAAATTGTTGATCCCTTTATTTTAAATGGATGATACGGGTGGTCTAAAACACCCTGTATATGTGTGTGTGTGTGTGGTGCGCGCGTGCGTGCGCGCGCGCGCGCGTGTGTGTGTGTGTGTGTGTAAGGGCAAAGTACATGTAATGATTACTTACATTATTTACATTACATTAATACTTACATTATTTTTCTCAATAAATTTGGTCTCTTATATGTGTAATTACCTACTTTAATAACGTAATAAATACTTTAAATTTTCTACGTCCACAATTGTAACTTTTTCTTTTTTCATAAGTAAAATATGCTTTACTTCTGTTTTGCTCTTTTTGTGAAAGAAAATTTTGGTATGTACTATTGGAAAAGTTTGCAATAGAAAATGTAGTTTACATTCTATTTTAAAAAGGATTTTTCGGAGAAATAGAAAGAGAAAAAAAAAAAATAGTCAATTGCAATCAGAAAATATAAAATATCAGATATATGCAAAATTTTATTTTTATTATTTATTATTATTATTATTTATTATTATTTTTTATTATTATTTT
>NW_022639566.1:778902-779067 GCF_010583005.1 Odontomachus brunneus
TTTTTTTAAATGTTAACATTTAATATTTAAAAAATGTTAAAATAAACGTTCATTAAATATTAAAAGTAACATTTTTCCAAACGTTAAAAAATTAAAAAACGTTAAAAAATTTCTGTTTAATGAAAAAAAGAGAACTTATCCCATTATTTTTAACTTCTTAAAAAT
>NW_022639566.1:779077-784809 GCF_010583005.1 Odontomachus brunneus
ATTATTATTATTATTTATTATTATTTTTTATTATTATTTTTTGGAGAATTTATATTTCATTATTTTACTTATATTTTTATTGTCACGTATTTTTTGTTCAATTTTTGTCGATTATTTGATGCATGTGATGAAGAATCATTCACATTTAATACATATAGTAACCATAAAGAAAAGACTGATTTTTTATGTTGATGTAATTAACATTATTTACAAAATGTTAAAAATACTATTTTTCCTTTATATGTATGTTATACAAAAATATAAAATAAACATAATGAACACTAATTATAATTTGATTTTTTAATAAATTGTTTTAACTAATTGTAATTCTTCAAATTTGTTATCCATATAAAAAGTATTATATACGATTATATATGATTATACAAAATTATTCATTATATATGAACATATATGATTATATGTAATTATATGTACAATCCCAGGCAGCAAGTTGTCGTTATTTTGACGTCAATATATCGTTATTATTTGTCAGTAACGTCATTTGTTCTTTAAGGACGTGTATTTAACATCATGTTTTAAGATAACACATCGGTCAATAAGTCCCCGGTCTAGCAAAGAAAACACAAGAGTTACATCAAAATTCGAATTTATTCATCAATATAGTTTCCTTCTAAGGCAATACAATCAGTCCAACGCCTTTCCAAACGTTCGATGCCGGTTTTGTAGAACGATTTTGGCTGACCCTCAAAATACGCATCAGTTTCGGCGATGACCTCCTCATCCGATCGAAATTTTTTCCCGGCGAGCATTTTTTTGAGCTCAGCGAATAGGAAATAGTCGCTGGGGGCCAAATCTGGCGAATACGGTGGGTGCGGGAGCAGCTCGAAGCCCAACTCGTTCAATTTAACCATCGTTGCCATCGACTTGTGACACGGTGCATTGTCCTGGTGAAAAATGGGTTTTTTCTTCTTCATTTGAGGTCGTTTTGCGACGATTTCGGCCTTCAAACGCGTCAGTAGTGCCATGTAATATTCGCTATTGATGCGCCCACCCTTTTCGAGGTAGTCAACGAAAAGAATACCATGGGCATCCCAAAATACAGATGCCATAACCTTGCCGGCCGACGTTTGAGTTTTTGGTCGCTTTGGGCGGCTTTCACCGGCTGCAGTCCACTCAGCTGACTGCCGATTCGACTCGGGTGTGAAGTGGTGAATCCATGTTTCATCCATGGTCACATACCGACGCAAAAAATCTTTCCGATCCTTCTGAAACATGGCCAAACAGCTCTCGGAATCATCGACGCGTTGTTGTTTTTGGTCCACAGTGAGCAAACGCGGCACCCACTTCGAACATAGCTTCCGCATCGACAAATGGTCGTGTAAAATGGTGAAAACACTTCCCTTGGATATCTTTACGATGTCAGCAATATCATCCAGCTTCAACTTACGGTCGGACAAAACCAATTTATGGACCTGCTTGATTTTTTCGGGAACAACTGCCTCATTTGGGCGACCAGAGCGGTGTGCATCGTCGGTGTCCGTACGGCCGCGTTTAAAATCAGCATACCAGTCGATGATTGTTGATTTGCCTGGGGCAGAGGTGCCATAATGTTTGTCCAACCACTGTTTTGCTTCAACGGTATTTTTTCCCATCAAAAAGCAGTGTTTAATGAGCACACGAAATTCTTTTTTTTCCATTGTTCTGAAAATAACAAAAGTAGCGTCACTAAAGCTTCACTAACTCACACAATAATGATCCTAATGACATAAACATTTCACAGTATGCCTAAAAGGGTCTGTTCTTTCGAACCAAGCTGCACTTTTTGTGTTAGAGGCGCTCTCTATATGTCAGACCGGGGACTTATTGACCGATGTGTTATCAAAATGATATTATGGTAACGTTTAATTTATCATATTATAGACGAATTTCTTTTTCGAATAAAAAGATAAGTTTGTTATTCTTACAGATATATATTTATATAATAATAACGTTGCAACATTGCATATTGTAGAGACATTGCAGTGATATTAATTTAAAATATTACTTTAGCAATATTATAGCAATATTTAAAAAATATTACGAATATAATACAATATTTTTACTTATTTACTAGTTATTTCTGTTACCCAATAACCAAACAATATTTAAAAAATATTTTAAAAACACTTAAAAAGATATTTTTAAAACGTCAAAAATAATGAGATAAGTTCTGCTTTTTCATTAAAATAACGTTTTTTAACGTTTGGAAGAATGTTTTGTTTTTTAATATTTAATAAACATGTATTTTAACATTTAAAAACTTTTTTTAAATGTTAACATTTAATATTTAAAAAATGTTAAAATAAACGTTCATTAAATATTAAAAGTAACATTTTTCCAAACGTTAAAAAATTAAAAAACGTTAAAAAATTTCTGTTTAATGAAAAAAAGAGAACTTATCCCATTATTTTTAACTTCTTAAAAATGTTTCTTCATTAAAAATTTTTTTGAAATTGTAATGTTTTATAATGTCAACAACTAGGTAAACATATTTTACATAAATATTTTATGCAAGTATTTCTAACTTTATTTTTATGAAATATTAGAAATATAGTTTATTTTTGTGGTACTAAATAATATTATAAGAAAATTATAATTAGTGCTTCGGTTGCATATGGGGATAATAAAATATACTTAGTATCAGTTGAGGAAATAGCGCAGAAGCTAAGGTGATAGACGAGGAATCTGGAGGTGTATAAGGTCTCGAGTTCACGTCCGACCAGTACTGAATAAATTTTCAGGTGCGAAAGTAGTGAGAAATCAAAACAGCTAAATTATGTTTAAAATCAACATAAGCTGACTAGTTGCAAGCGTTCTGCAAAATATATTTTTTTAAACCAGTGTCATATGTCATTGTTATTTTATATAAAAAATGATGTCATTAAGTCATACATATCACGTCATTGGTCTGTAACTTAGGACTGTCAAAAAGACGTCATTATTTGGTTAACTTGAAGGATAAATGACATAACATATGACGTAAAATTCATGTCATTATCATGGCTGTCTGCTACCTGGGACCTCATCATATATGTTTATATATAATTATATATGATCATATAGAGACAAAATTCATATATAATTGGATTATATGCAATTATACATAATATATAATTATATATAATCTTTTTTTCCCGGGTAATGCATCAAATGAAATTCGTATAAATAATGTATTGTATTGTATATACGATTTTTTAATTCGCCGGTGAAATACGTGTATTCAAGCTCAAAGAACACATTTTGAACATTTATAAAACTGAAATGTAAATAAATGATGCATCTTCTACTTTATTTTGATATCTCTAAAGTCACTTCCTATTTTACTATGATGACAGCAAAATTTGACAATTCCTGTAAGTATGTAAGTATTGATATATAAGATATATTTTCATTTTTTATTTAGAATGACCTTTCTGATAATCTGTCAAAGTTTATTATATTCGTTTTGAATTACCTTATATACTCGTATCGTATGTTTATATATATTATGTATATATTAGTAAGGTGTCCGCTGTATCGGGAGACGCTCGCCGTGCTTTGGACATATGTCGTCGAGCAGCAGAAATTACTGAAATACGTGAGGGATCTACAGTGAGTATGGAGGATGTAAATCAAGCTTTGTCAGAAATGATGGCAAACCCAAAAATTCGAGCTATAAAACATTGCTCAAAAATGGAGCAAGTATTTTTACAAGCTGTATGCGCAGAGGTCACACGAACCGGTGTCGAAGAAGTTTGTTTCAAGAACGTCTACAAACAATTTGAATCTCTATGTTGTTTTGATGGTTTGTATAATAATTATACGAGTATAATAATACGAGTATAATATGAAAATAGCTTGTTTTATCTCATAATTCTTTTTGTAGGTTTCCAAACACCTAATGTCACCGAGACTCTTGGTATATGCGACAGATTAGGTAGTAGCAGATTGTTAATATGCGAAGATACGTCAAATGATATATATCAAAGAATGCTCTTAAATGTGTCAAAGGATGATATACATTACGCGTTATAGTAAAGTTTTGATTAACGATATATACAATACCAAGGCCTAGATAAATGTTTCTAATTTAACTACCTAAAATATGAATGTACGTGTGTGTGGTTTTAATAATTATAACGATAATATATTATACAAGTTTCATAAATTCTGATTGCATTATTTTGTTTACAATTTTATAATGATAAAATACAATAAAGTACAAATTTTTATAGTAACATGCGACTTGTTATATAAGTTTAAATATTTCATTAATGTACAGTATGTTTAACATAATTCGTACATTTGCTCATTTACAAGTAGAATAAAAATAAACGCAAAGTTCTCTACATTGATATATTTTTCTTATTTGCAATCAACCACATGAATTTTTAAGTTATTAATTAAAGAAAATTAATTAATGATCGCGGATTCGATACGATACAGGATATGACAATACGATATTCTATTGTACTTCGATCAAACAGAATAAAAATGTTCGTTACCATTTTATAAATAACCACTTAGATTTTTTAATTATTAATTAAAAAAAATTAGGGAGTGATCGCGCACGATCGTTCTCTATTTTTCTTTAATTTGTAACTTTCGTGTTCAGTTTGACGAGTTTTATCTGCACACAAATAGACGTACGAGTTATATCAGATATGCTGTATGTTGTCTTATTAGAATTTCTAACAAGCGAATGTGCCAGGAAATATATCTATGGAGCTGAAATCTATAGCGCGATGAGCCAATCTATAATTGGAAAAATTACACAACTCAAGTTCATAGATTAAACCTTTCCTCGTTCGTTCATAAATAGTCTACTTAAGTAACAGACTATATTCTGTATCTTATGCTCATTCGAGTAATGTATGTATGCTTTATCTTATAAATTGTATCAAACTTAAATCAAGTGATTATTTGTGATCTATTAAAAAATTTTGAAAGATGAGTGATAACAATATCGACGAAAATATTATTTCATTATATAATACTCAAAAATGGGAAGAGATTGCTGCTTTATCTTCCACAACTGATGATTTTAGAACTTGCAAA
The DNA here is from genome assembly GCF_010583005.1 of Odontomachus brunneus. Classification (NCBI taxonomy): domain Eukaryota; kingdom Metazoa; phylum Arthropoda; class Insecta; order Hymenoptera; family Formicidae; genus Odontomachus; species Odontomachus brunneus. The sequence continues at coordinate 784,115 of NW_022639566.1, forward strand.
TTATCATGGGTACTGCCTGACATAAGTGATTTGTATTGGATAAATGAAATTGTACAAAAGTATAAACTATCAAGAATTGCAAGTATTGGATGTGGTTGCGGATTATTGGAGTGGTTATTACAAAAATATTCAGGTAAATGTTTAAAACAAATAATGTGTATAGTGAGTAAAAATAAACATTGTTATACTTCTAATTGGATTATATTTTTAAGGTTTAGATATTTTGGGCATAGAATTGGATAGTTCCTGGTGGAATAGCAAGTATTCTCCCCCACGATTCTTGAAAAATATTATCTTCGTTGAAAATAAATCAATAAATTTTCAAGTGCCAAAGAAATATGCTATGTTATTTTGCTATTTTAATAACAGTGCAGCATTCCATGATTATATGAAAAATTACAAAGGCAATTTAGTTCTAGTTATTGGACCTGAAGGAAATAATTGCATAACTGATCCATTACCATTTGATACAAAATTTGAGAAATATAATTGGAAGTTAATAAATGAGAGGAAATTTATGTATTCCAATAATTACATTACTGCATACAGTAAATAATATATATGACATATTCTAAATAACAAATCTAGAATAATATATCATTTTATGTAATTGAAAAATGTTTTTTAAGTAAACCCTAAATTTATTCTCTCTCTCTCTCTCTCTCTCTCTCTCTCTCTCTCTCTCTCTCTCTCTC
>NW_022639566.1:784894-790483 GCF_010583005.1 Odontomachus brunneus
TCTCTCTCTCTCTCTCTCTCTCTCTCTCTCTCTCTCTCTCTCTCTAAATGTACTTTTATGATTTTTATGACTTTCTATTTTCATCGATGCTTTTCAATAACTATATAATAATTAAGAATTGTAATTTAATATTTTTTAATAATCATCTAGTGACAGGAGTACATCGTACATATTTTGCCATTCATTAATAAATATATATTTCATTAATGACCTCATTTTAAGACTTCTTTTACTTGTGATCATAGTTTTTGTTTGGATTTGACTGCCAATCACTACATGTATTTTTCTTCTTCTTCTAAATATTCTAAATATTCAGATCTGAAGTTAATGCCCAACCAGAACTAAAACTTTATAAGAGTTATCTTTATAAACTTTATCGGAGTTATATCTTAATGTTCTCCCTTCTAGAGCAAAATTTTCCAACAAAAGGAAAATTTTCTAATTCTTTGTGAAAGCCAAGTCGACAATAATGAGTATTTTCCAGCAACACAGTGTGACATGTGCGACCCAATGCTTTCCAACTACGACACAAGTTGTATTAATTATCAAAATCGCTACACCGCCAGATTTTGCAAATAGATGTGTATAAAGTTTTATTCAAATATAACTCGCATATGCTCTTATACTACACCACTCGAGTATGTTATAGATTAGATATTTTGTGTTGCAGGTGTTTTGCCATGATGACCATTTTTTCTTGTTCGTTACATTGCTTTCCAATCGCTTAACACATCTTGACATACACGTATACAAAACCAGTTTATTGGTCATATATTATCTAAAATATCTTATAAGATAATATACAACCAATAAACTGGTTTTAACACAGTGTACGCTACTGGAAAGCACCCATTATTATCGTGTAGTTACTCTAAGCAGAATTTGGCCATGACTGCTGTTTTATCAAAATCCTGCGAGAAAGGATATATTTTCAATCTCTTTCTTTGTTTATTGTGATGAAAAGTTTAAGAAAAATAGTGGACCGTGCATATGCGCGTTGGTCACAAGCCATGTGACCAACACCGACAGGGATGTATATCAGTTGGACACGGGGCAATTGGACACAGTCCAATCACAAGTCGCTGTTCCAAGGGACCCTACAAATGTCTCTAATCACACGGTGCTGTGATTGGCTGTGTCCAAATGCATCGTGTCCAAGTGCACCGCTCCCCACCGACAGATGCTGGATTCACAAAGTTTGTTCGAGCAGAGAGAAGAATGAGAGCCATATTTGCATTTAGAGCGTGATGGAAAAGTTGGCTGATTTACAGCACCTCTATGTCCATTTTTTATGGACATTGAACTACTAAGCCAATGTCCACGATGACTTGCTCTGTTCCGTGTTCTGTCGATAATTCTTGGTTCTGCTCCGTGCTATGTGCACAATTATCTAATTCTACTTTGAGTTATAAGTACGAGTAATAAATAATATTAATGTTTTCAAAGACTCTATTTTATAATATTTAGAAATATAATAATTAAAAGTGTAATGTAATGAATATATATATATATATATATATTTTTTTTTTGTTTCGTTTTTTATTCCTACTTATACAGCACAAATGTTTAACAGATATCCTAAGAACGTTCTAAAAATATTCGAATATTACTAGGATATGTAATGAACATTTTTGCTATATAGATATGTACTGCTAAATATATTTGTTGTATATTAAAATCAAAGGGAAATCTTTCCTGTTAATAAAGGATTAGAAATATACCAGATAGAAAAGCGCATTTATTTCATTCATGTCGACAAACATGTTTCGAGCGTTTAGGTACCCGGGTGTATATCAGTTGGACACGGGGCAATTGGACACAGTCCAATCACAAGTCGCTGTTCCAAGGGACCCTACAAATGTCTCTAATCACACGGTGCTGTGATTGGCTGTGTCCAAATGCATCGTGTCCAAGTGCACCGCTCCCCACCGACAGATGCTGGATTCACAAAGTTTGTTCGAGCAGAGAGAAGAATGAGAGCCATATTTGCATTTAGAGCGTGATGGAAAAGTTGGCTGATTTACAGCACCTCTATGTCCATTTTTTATGGACATTGAACTACTAAGCCAATGTCCACGATGACTTGCTCTGTTCCGTGTTCTGTCGATAATTCTTGGTTCTGCTCCGTGCTATGTGCACAATTATCTAATTCTACTTTGAGTTATAAGTACGAGTAATAAATAATATTAATGTTTTCAAAGACTCTATTTTATAATATTTAGAAATATAATAATTAAAAGTGTAATGTAATGAATATATATATATATATATATATTTTTTTTTTGTTTCGTTTTTTATTCCTACTTATACAGCACAAATGTTTAACAGATATCCTAAGAACGTTCTAAAAATATTCGAATATTACTAGGATATGTAATGAACATTTTTGCTATATAGATATGTACTGCTAAATATATTTGTTGTATATTAAAATCAAAGGGAAATCTTTCCTGTTAATAAAGGATTAGAAATATACCAGATAGAAAAGCGCATTTATTTCATTCATGTCGACAAACATGTTTCGAGCGTTTAGGTACCCGGGTGTATATCAGTTGGACACGGGGCAATTGGACACAGTCCAATCACAAGTCGCTGTTCCAAGGGACCCTACAAATGTCTCTAATCACACGGTGCTGTGATTGGCTGTGTCCAAATGCATCGTGTCCAAGTGCACCGCTCCCCAGCTACCCTACTGAAAAATTTCTGTTGAGATAACAATAGAATTCCCAATTTAATTCTCAGTTAAATTCTCAATTGAATTCTCAAATGCGGTTTCCGCAAAAATTCGCATGTAAGATCTCAATTGAGATATTTGTATCTGATGGAAATAATTTATTGAAAATATAATAAACTTTTGTTGAAATGCTTTTGAAAAGCATTCACAATTTTGATCCAATTTTATTAAAATTTCGTTATAATTTCATTAATATTTCGATAATATTTCATTAAAAATGTAGAAAAATTCAGTGAAAAATCATTATTAATTAGAATAGATTGAGAAAAGTATAATGAAGTATTATTTTGTCTAAATAATAAAAAAAACTGTAATTTCATATTTTGTGTCGTTTTATTTATTCGTAAGATTCGCGTGGATTCGATCCCGTGTCACAGTCACTCATCTTTAGATGACTATGCGCTGTTCAATGCCTAACCTCAACGATCATCCTTCCTTCCTTCTTGGTTTGGCCCCGGATAGAATCCATCGCCATCTGGTGTTTCCAACAGATTTGAGCAGCCATAAGATGGCCGCTTAATTCAAATACTGATATCCGAGTTTTTTAAGAATTTACAAACGATGTCTAAAACAATCGGTGTTTCAATGAATGCGAGTTCGTGTATGTCCTTTGAAAGATTAAATCTATGCAGATCCAATAGCAATGCATCAGCATGCCTTTTAAAGTCAATACAATAAAAAAAAAAATGATTCGCTGATTGAGAATCGTGACCACACGGGCAGGATTTATCTGTAGTTATGCCTTTGTCGTACAAATGTAAGTTGCACCTGGTATGAAATGACCTAAGTCTATTAATTATAACAATGTACTTTCTAGAAATATGCTTAAATTGCTTGAACCATGGATTTGACAACTCTTTGTTTCTGGTTCTATTAAAATATCTGTAGCCTTTATATGAAGCAATTTGTTCCAATATAGAGTATGAAATCTGTTATAGTGTTTCAAAGTTGCTGAACAGAAGTTAGAATAAAAATAGCGGTTTTTATGATGGGCAACAAGATTTGTACTCTGATGTGCTACCTGCGATGCGAGAAAGTCTACTAGATCATTGCCATAAAGATTAATGTGCTCAGGGGCCCAGGCAATCATTATATTACTACCAAAGTTATTGGCCGAGAGCAAGAGTTTCTTGATCACATATATATAGTGTGGTTTAGATCCTTGGTAATCCACCGAGCTAATAGCTGTTACCACGCTTTTAGCGTCGGTAACGATTAAATAATTAGTCCCAATTTGTGATTTTATATACGAAATGGCTTTGATAATAGCTAAGGCTTCGATTTCAAAAATAGAAAAATAACTATTTGTAGAGCCCATAATGTATTTTTTGTTCCATACGAAGTAACAGACGTACCCTCCAAGACCATCAACCATCTTCGAGCCGTCGGTGAAAATAACGTGATAGTTAGAATATAACTTCAGACTATCCTTAAATATAACATCTGCCTTACTCATTGTGCGGCACGATTCCGAAATGAGATTTGATAGATTATCAACAGCGAGTAAAGATGCATTAAAATTTCTATCGATTTGAGTAAGCCCTTTCAAGTTAAGAAATTGGGCTCCAAGTTACATCAGTATGGACCACGCAAAGCCTAGTTGGAAGATCAAAGTTCAAAGCACCAGAGAACGGAAAGGTGAACAATTGAGGAGAATGCGATGCAACAATTCCCTTAACCATGAAGAGGAACTTAGAATTAGTATCTGCGAGGTTGATTGTATTAGAACACAGCCATGACATCCACAAGGGAAGAAGGGGGTGCGTATCGATTGTGAGTACTTTCGCAATCATTTTTGACATCAGAAACGAAGCTCGAGTATGTAGATCTAGTTCTCCGTTGATATGAAGAATCACATTGGTGGGAGTAGTAGACATCAATCCACTAACCACTCTAAGCGCCGCAAACTGTAATCTATCTAAGATAGAGAAACTGGAGTGATTAACTTCTAATAGAAAAGAGAGTGAATAATCTATAAGAGAGCGAATTAATGATTTATATACCGTGAGAAGCAATGAGGGATGTGCTCCCCATGTAATACCAGCAATTGCCTTAAGCACGTCTACCCTCTTTTTAATGCCCGTGACAAGGCATCTTATATGAGTCGACATTTTTAAATTACTATCTAACCATATGCCAAGAAATTTGACAGATTGGACTATAGGAATGTTATTATTTTCAACCTTTATGTGCAACTTATTATTAACAACAATCCGATTGACTACTGTAGGATTTGTGTGAGAAAAAAATACAGATGGATGATTTTTCAGGAGCAATCTGTAATTTCAAAAGGCAGAGAACTTTATTGATTTTTTCAAGAGCGCGCTGAAGAAGAAAAAAAGCTTGAGGAAGATACAGTTACCGAACAAAAATAACCAAATCATCAGCGTACATTAAGGCATCAACTTCCGAGGGCAAAGAATCCAAGATCAAAGAGGAATATAAACCGAACAGAAGAGGACTCAGAACCGAACCCTGAGGAACGCCGTTACTAACCGTTCTCCTCCCCAATGATTGACCATTATAAAAAGCTTCTACTCTTCTATTAATCAGCATGTGTTGCAGGAAAATTAAAATTTTTGGAGGAACAAATAAAATAGAACTGAAATTAGGATAAATGGGTTAACATTATCGAAAGCTCCTTTAATATCCACAAACAGAGCAAGTAAAAATTCACCTTTAACGAATGCAATTTTAATGTTACTATAAAGGTATAAGAGTATCAGAACATGATTTACCCTTTCGAAACCCGAACTGTTTTGGTGCTAAAAAAGTATGGTTCTCCGCCCACCAATATAAACGACTTTGAATAATTTTTTCAAAAATTTTTGCAATATTGGAAATCAAAGATATAG
>NW_022639566.1:790493-791643 GCF_010583005.1 Odontomachus brunneus
ATTAGCGACAAGGCCACGTAGGTTTAATAATATATTAGATTGAAGATTTAGTGATGAAGGTAAATTAACGGGAAATTCAAGTCTAGGATTACGGTTCTGTTGGAACCTAGGTTTTTTAGATGGAGGGACTATGAAATCTGATTTTTTGGCAAAGACTTTTGAAAAAAGTCTTTCCGACATAGGTATGCGTGAAGAACCCTTAGAAGGTCCAGGAGAGGGAGTCTTCGGATTCTCCAAGGAAGAACTGGATCTTTTAAAGTTACGAGGAGAGACAGATATACCAAAGGTAGGAGATGCTTGAGTTACAGGATTCGAATTATCAGATTGCGAAAGGGAAGAGAGAAGTTTTATAGGGTTCTTACGTTCTCGATTGTTATCCTTGGGAAGATTAGGTAATTGTGCATAACTGACTAAACGAGAAGCGGACACACTAGGTTTCGATTTAAGAACATTAGCGTAACTAGCTTTGTTAATAGATGGCATAAAATCCGCCATGGTTGGAGGTGGAGGGAATGATGTTTCTTCATTAGGTAAATATCCGTATTTTTCGATATATAAAGTAGCCTCCTTAAAGTCAAGAGCGAGGTATGCCATGACCTTGCAAACCTCCCTCTGATGTATATAAATCGAACATGTCCTGTCCGAAGCTCGGTGAGCCGTGTTGGACAGGCCTGCACGAGCACAGTTTACACAGTTCGGGAAGGATTCCCCGCATTCACCCACAGGATGATCACTACGACCACAGAATTCACAAATAAAATTATCTAATTTGGATTTACACATACGTTTGGAATGACCGAATCTTTGACACAAAGTACATCTGCGAACACTGGGTATAAAGGGGGTTAGATAAATATTTCTACCGAGAAAATAACCAGTTTTCGGGGTATTTGTATAATTAAATGTTGCACATATAATGTTGGAATCAATAATTTCGACCTTGCCCGTGTCAGAATTAGTAATCCGTTTTTTAATTCTTTCTATTTTTATGGGTGGTATCCAGAAGTCCTCAGAACCTGGGTAAGGCACAAGATTATGCCGTATAAAGTTACAGTCAAAGTCGAAATCATCGAAGCCTAAGGATCATTTGTTTATAAACCTTGAAAGTAGGAGCATAAGCATACCACATTTCCGAGGAAAAAACTTCAAA
>NW_022639566.1:791653-791731 GCF_010583005.1 Odontomachus brunneus
GAATTAGGTTTAGGTAAAAAGATTACACGAAGTTCCTTCCAGTCATGTGGATATATTCCGGAATTAAAAAACAAATTA
>NW_022639566.1:791741-792786 GCF_010583005.1 Odontomachus brunneus
TTCTTACGTTCTCGATTGTTATCCTTGGGAAGATTAGGTAATTGTGCATAACTGACTAAACGAGAAGCGGACACACTAGGTTTCGATTTAAGAACATTAGCGTAACTAGCTTTGTTAATAGATGGCATAAAATCCGCCATGGTTGGAGGTGGAGGGAATGATGTTTCTTCATTAGGTAAATATCCGTATTTTTCGATATATAAAGTAGCCTCCTTAAAGTCAAGAGCGAGGTATGCCATGACCTTGCAAACCTCCCTCTGATGTATATAAATCGAACATGTCCTGTCCGAAGCTCGGTGAGCCGTGTTGGACAGGCCTGCACGAGCACAGTTTACACAGTTCGGGAAGGATTCCCCGCATTCACCCACAGGATGATCACTACGACCACAGAATTCACAAATAAAATTATCTAATTTGGATTTACACATACGTTTGGAATGACCGAATCTTTGACACAAAGTACATCTGCGAACACTGGGTATAAAGGGGGTTAGATAAATATTTCTACCGAGAAAATAACCAGTTTTCGGGGTATTTGTATAATTAAATGTTGCACATATAATGTTGGAATCAATAATTTCGACCTTGCCCGTGTCAGAATTAGTAATCCGTTTTTTAATTCTTTCTATTTTTATGGGTGGTATCCAGAAGTCCTCAGAACCTGGGTAAGGCACAAGATTATGCCGTATAAAGTTACAGTCAAAGTCGAAATCATCGAAGCCTAAGGATCATTTGTTTATAAACCTTGAAAGTAGGAGCATAAGCATACCACATTTCCGAGGAAAAAACTTCAAATCTATTCGACCACATCAAATCGATAAAGTTGTTGGCATCTAAAAAGTTGTGAAAGTTAAGAGAATATCGCGATTTACCGTTTCTTCGGAAATCAGTCGCGACCCTGAGAAAGGCAGACGCAAAAGTAAACAATTTTTTCCCGAGTTTTAATACTCCCGGAGACTGTGATGGAAAACAAAGATGGTCCCGGGAAAGGTCGTCAATTTTCATAAACTCTAAATAAACCGTGTACGGCGCCATAGATTCAGCC
>NW_022639566.1:792796-793132 GCF_010583005.1 Odontomachus brunneus
AAGAAGGATTAGTATCAGAGATATTAGGTGAAGAGGGGGCAATCGAATCGTAAGATCTTAAGACAGCTGAAAACGTTTCATTCGATGGGAAATTCGTAGTCGAACGACCAGCGTAAGATCTCTTTTTAAAAATAATCTTCCAGGTAAGGGAGATATCAGAGTCGAAACTAAGATTTCCGCAAAAATTACGGAAACTAGTGCGTTTAACATGCAGTAATTTCCCGCGAACTTTATCCTCAACTTGTTTAAATATCCGGAAGTTCTCAAGACATGGTGAGGATTTAAATTTTTTAAAGGCATCAAGTTTCTCCTTATAATATAAGTCGCAGTCTGAAT
>NW_022639566.1:793142-793697 GCF_010583005.1 Odontomachus brunneus
AAGATTCAAAATTCTTTCTGGGATCACAACATCTGTGGGTGTATTAATTGATAGTTCAGGCGAAGATTTCTTTCTCAGAAGTTGATTTTTAAACTGAGATTTATTACCAAGTAAATTGACACTCTCAGAGATTGATCTAGCTTTCTTCCTTTTATAATGAACTTTGGTAAAAGATGGTGAATCCAAAACAGGTGATGAGCAGCTTTCCACGTTAGGTTGTTTATCCATGGCGGCATTGACACCAGCTGGGAGAACATCCGAAGTTCCCTCCGGAGCAGATGCAGGAGGATCCACCGCGACCGGCAAAACACTCAACCTCGCCTCCTCATCCATTTCCTCCTCAATCATTTCGCTAGAAGGAAAGCGAAGATAATAAAACTTTGTAACAAATATAAGCAGTATTTCAGGAGCACGAAGAAAGACGTCCGAACGACAAGCGAGACGGAATGGAACTCTCCCTCAACGATCATATTAGAATTAGGCTGCGTTCGCTTTGTCTTCTTCCCACATGTAATGAGCGATAAAGATAGAATGACGCTTACAGCGCGTAAGCGC
>NW_022639566.1:793707-793958 GCF_010583005.1 Odontomachus brunneus
CTGAATTCCACCAATAGTTGCGCTTACACGGTTTAGCATTTGACATCATTCTTGCTCCAGAAGATAATGAAGATTGAATGATAAAAGAATAAAGTATTGAATATCTATCTAGACAAGGATGAATAGCATTTAAGTTAGAGAAATTAAAGTTAGAGATTTCAAGATGAAATTTGTCCCAATTTAGCTGAGACAAATTCAAGTGAGGTCTAGTTGGGGCAGATACTGGCGATGTATCATTTAAAGTAATGATA
>NW_022639566.1:793968-794884 GCF_010583005.1 Odontomachus brunneus
ACCCTAGTAATGCCAATGCGCTTTAAGGGTGCCTCCCCATGCGGCGTAACTTGCGTAAGCATAACTTGCGCCAACCAATCACATCATCTCATTTATCAGTTTCCGCCTAGTTATTTTATGCTCTTTACGCTATTTTCGTTACGCCAAATCCAATTTTTAGCTGTATTAGTAAGCGTATCTTTTAAGGGACGTCTATATTGGAAGTAAATAGCAAGAAGTAGGAAATAAGAGTAAGAAATTGACCAACCACAGTCGAATGTGAGAAGAATAATCAACTATGATTGGTCAATTTCTTATTCTTACTTCCTACTTCTTACTGCTTACTTCCAATGTAGACGTCCCTTTAGTATCGTTTGAACTAAAAGGTGTGATAAAGTGGATATTGTCACATATAAAAAGTTTTGCAAAGCACCCATATAGCATAAATCTCTAAAAGATTTCTTAAAGAATTCCAAAATTGTCCTGGAGAACTTGGGAACTCTTTTGGAACTCTTTAAGAAGTCTTTTAGAGATTTGTGCTATATGGGCAATAATAAGAAATGGATAAGGATCAAATCAGGGTAAGTTAAGAAATAGCTTTATATCGAGTTTATTATATAATGTTGTAATAGCGTTCTGTTATATCTGATCTCAGGGTATGTCGATATAAAATTTTTTAAGGTTACATTTGTATACCAATAGAGTGTTCGTGTTGCTTGCATTTTTGCATGTAAAAGCTTTTCCACCCTTATAGAAATATCATACTAAGAATCATTGATTAATTACTTATTTTCAGTATTAAAAGTACAGTATTTAGTAATATTCTGTGATTCAAATACAGCTTTTAGTACTCAAGTATTTCAATATTTAATGTTACAAATCCTACCTTATGATTGATTTCAATACTTAAATATTGATATGTAATACTTCGTCCAGT
>NW_022639566.1:794894-795101 GCF_010583005.1 Odontomachus brunneus
TTCGGCAGCCGGATCCGTAGTCGAGGATCCTTCTGCTTCGCGGAGTTCGAACGGCACGAGGCTCGCGAAATTCTCTCGTTACACGCTAATTATTGCATTGGGCGCCAGCCGGATGCATCCCGGCCCTAATTGTCTCGTCGCGAACCGCGAATTTCTTGCCACTCTCGGAGACCCGCACTTTCTACGAATGATCGCGAGTCATCACAA
>NW_022639566.1:795111-795981 GCF_010583005.1 Odontomachus brunneus
CCCATATAGCATAAATCTCTAAAAGATTTCTTAAAGAATTCCAAAATTGTCCTGGAGAACTTGGGAACTCTTTTGGAACTCTTTAAGAAGTCTTTTAGAGATTTGTGCTATATGGGCAATAATAAGAAATGGATAAGGATCAAATCAGGGTAAGTTAAGAAATAGCTTTATATCGAGTTTATTATATAATGTTGTAATAGCGTTCTGTTATATCTGATCTCAGGGTATGTCGATATAAAATTTTTTAAGGTTACATTTGTATACCAATAGAGTGTTCGTGTTGCTTGCATTTTTGCATGTAAAAGCTTTTCCACCCTTATAGAAATATCATACTAAGAATCATTGATAATTTACTTATTTTCAGTATTAAAAGTACAGTATTTAGTAATATTCTGTGATTCAAATACAGCTTTTAGTACTCAAGTATTTCAATATTTAATGTTACAAATTCTACCTTATGATTGATTTCAATACTTAAATATTGATATGTAATACTTCGTCCAGTGATAAAATACTTACGCAAAACATTGTCAATATTTAAATATTAATATATAATACTTTGCTAAGTGATGAAATACTTACGCAAAGTAATATTAAGATTAAAAGTATTAACCCAGACAGCATACAATATTAGTAAGTTATTAGATAAATATTTATAAATATTTATTTTGAATTACTTTTTTAAAATATTATATAAATATTATATATATATATATATACAGGGTGTCCCGAAGTCCCATGATGGCTCTTGGTGAGAACGTAGAACAGATTGAGGTGAGCAAGAAAGTCCTGTGCCGTTTTGCGAAAAATAGCGAGTCTATGTCTCGTAGCTATGGGCGGAGGGATGCGGCGAGATACGATTCGCGAGTG
>NW_022639566.1:795991-796637 GCF_010583005.1 Odontomachus brunneus
GCGACGGCAACCATCCCGGTTTTCTTTTGGCACTCGGGCTGAACGACAGGTAGAAGACAGCTCACCAAAAATTCCTCCTGGGCTCGCCCCTCGTTCTCCGCTGTCTCGCTTGTCGGCAGCTCGTTCGCTCGCTCTCTGAGTCGTTTGCTCGATCTGGTGTCTTTCGCTCGCTAGGTCGTTGTTCGCTTCAACGCTCGCGTCGCACGCTGTCCGCACAGTGTCGAATCTTTCCGCGAGCGCGAGGCTCCTTAGCTCGCGGTATCAGCCGCCGATCGCCGCTAGGTCCCATTGGTCCTGCGGGAACGCACGGCTCTAGCGCGGGCGCCTTACAGGGCCCGCGCGACACCGCCGAATTCTCTGATTCCGTGTCGACGGAATCCTGCGCCTGACGGCAGCTCTAACTGGCGGGGGCGCTCAGGTGGCTGCCGGAAGCTTGAGGTATCCCAGGGCGTCCCCCGGGATCTGGTCTTTAAGGTTAGCCCTTCCTGGCGCCCCGCTGCAAGCTAGTCGGAGCCCCATCGCTTGTGATAGCGAAGGGTGGATCCTGCCCCGCTTGGCTTGTGGTCCGCTGCAGGTCCGCCGTCGCCTCGCTCCGATCGCTGCACTTCGTCGTTCTCGTCGCAGCCCGAGCACACAATTAAACAAA
>NW_022639566.1:796647-796817 GCF_010583005.1 Odontomachus brunneus
AGCCGAGCTTGCCGGCAGCTCTAAAAAAAATAACTAACTCGGTAGAGCGGCGGGGGTCTTGTGTCGACGCGCGACCTTCCTTCGTGCGACACGAGAGGAACAGGCGACAGAGTCGGAGGAATCACGAATGAACACACATATCGTTTAACATTACGCTATATTTAACAAAA
>NW_022639566.1:796827-796984 GCF_010583005.1 Odontomachus brunneus
GTTCCCGCTGAAGAAGGGGGCGCGAGCACAGCTCTCCTCGTCTCCCGGCTAATCTCGGTGACGGCGAAATCGCCACGTCACAATACATATATATATATATACATAAAGAGAGAGGAAAAATTATGAAAATCTATATTCAAAATATTATTAAAATATA
>NW_022639566.1:796994-797065 GCF_010583005.1 Odontomachus brunneus
CCTCCGAGTCGCGTAGTCGCGAAATCCTTCGGCAGCCGGATCCGTAGTCGAGGATCCTTCTGCTTCGCGGA
>NW_022639566.1:797075-797310 GCF_010583005.1 Odontomachus brunneus
TTAATATAATTAGTTATAATTATTAAATTAATAAAGAAATAAGAAAATCGAAATTTAAATTGGTAATGTACATTAGAAAAAAAGTCCTTTAAATGAAAGAAATATATTTTAATGAAAGAAATATAATATATTTACATATATTATTGTTTTAAATAATATTTTTTAAAAGTTTCTCTCAAAATTTAGTAATACGATTTGTTTAATTTAGATTTTCTGGGATTTTTTAATTTTTTTT
>NW_022639566.1:797320-797676 GCF_010583005.1 Odontomachus brunneus
TAATAAAGAAATACAAAAATCGAAATTTAAATTGGTAATGTACATTAGAAAAAAATTCTTTAAATGAAAGAAATATAATATATTTACATATATTATTGTTTTAAATAATATTTTTTAAAAGTTTCTCTCAAAATTTAGTAATACGATTTGTTTAATTTAGATTTTCTGGGATTTTTTAATTTTTTTTGTTGGATTCCCTTCAGAAATATCATACTAAGAATCATTGATTAATTACTTACTTTCAGTATTAAAAGTACAGTATTTAGTAATATTCTGTGATTCAAATACAGCTTTCAGTACTCAAGTATTTCAATATTTAATGTTACAAATCCTACCTTATGATTGATTTTAATACT
>NW_022639566.1:797686-797961 GCF_010583005.1 Odontomachus brunneus
CGAAATTTATTTAAATTTACAAAATAATTTGTTTTACTTACTTTTAAAACATGTAAATATTTTTTAAATATACTTTCTACATACTTTTTAAAACATATATTTTAAAAGAATCTATTCTCTTCTTTTAAATAAATCATATGCTTTCGTATATGGATATACCATATATACACAATGTAAAACGTCTCTCAATCAAAGTGACAGTGACGCAGTAGGTAAGGTGAACGACACAAGAATCAGCCCAAGTAACAGACTCATGTCAAAATGACGTAAAAAAC
>NW_022639566.1:797971-798279 GCF_010583005.1 Odontomachus brunneus
ATAGACTCACGTCAAAATGACGTAAAAAACTGGTCATAACTGGTCGAATGACGTTAAGTGACTAAATAACAACATCTTTAAAACGTATTTTTTGTGACATCTTAATGACGTTCCTGTATAACGTCTTAGAAACGTATTATTGACGTTTAGAGACGTCATAAAACGTCATTAAGTCGTCTAAAATGTTGTCATCGATCTGTGACATTAGACTATCATCTAATTATAAATAATTATATTTATTTTTTTCATGTGCAATATTTACAGAAATATTTACAAAATATTAATTTTTTGTTTACAATAAATATTAT
>NW_022639566.1:798289-799062 GCF_010583005.1 Odontomachus brunneus
AGGTCTGGAAGCGGTGCACTTGGACACGGTGCATTTGGACACAGCCAATCACAGCACCGTGTGATTAGAGACATTTGTAGGGTCCTTTGGAACAGCGACTTGTGATTGGATTGTGTCCAATTGCCCCGTGTCCAACTGATATACACCCGAGAGGTCTCAGGCACGAATCTCAGCAATACTCATACAGCACAGAAGCTTGCAGCAACATTGCTACAACGTTGTAAAATTGCATATTGCAGTGCAATGTTGCAGAGACTTTGCAGTGACATTAATTTGCAATATTACTTTAGCAATATTGCAGTAATATTTAAAAAAATATTACGAATATAATATATTTTATTTATTTACTACTTATTTTTGTTACTTGTATTTCAAATTCAGTAATGTTTAACATCAATAATATTTATAGAATAGTACTTAGAAAAGCACTCGTTAATGGCAATCATTAATTTGTCTTATTGCATATTTTTTATACTTCTTATACCGTTTTTTTTGGAGAAAATACTTTCTTTAGATTTAATATTCGTACTTGTTTAATTTTGTGGTTTTTTTTATTTCATTAAAATATTATATTCTTAAACGAAATATTATTTTTTAAAATGATGAAAATAAAACTTTTATTTCGTTCAAGGAAACCATGTCATTTGATGAAACAGCACTATTGTTGTAAATAATATTTTTTAAAAGTTTCTCTCAAAATTTAATAATTCGATTTGTTTAATTTGGATTTTCTTGGATTTTTTAATTTTTTGTTGTTGGATTAATCATTATAA
>NW_022639566.1:799072-800274 GCF_010583005.1 Odontomachus brunneus
TATACTTCTTATACCGTTTTTTTTGGAGAAAATACTTTCTTTAGATTTAATATTCGTACTTGTTTAATTTTGTGGTTTTTTTTATTTCATTAAAATATTATATTCTTAAACGAAATATTATTTTTTAAAATGATGAAAATAAAACTTTTATTTCGTTCAAGGAAACCATGTCATTTGATGAAACAGCACTATTGTTGTAAATAATATTTTTTAAAAGTTTCTCTCAAAATTTAATAATTCGATTTGTTTAATTTGGATTTTTTTCGATTTTTTAATTTTTTTTGTTGGATTAATCATTATAACATTTTAAAAATGTAAAAGTAATTATCACTGGTTCACTACATTATATCAATATTCATCGCATATCGAATGTTGCATTGTTTCAATAGCTATCAACAAATTATCCAATAAACAACAAGTAAAAATTATATAACTATTATTTAGTGTTTGCTAGGTATGTTATAATATACTGTGAACACTATAAGGATACATTATATAAGCATGAATTGTAAGAACATAGTTGGAGTCATCAGAGTCACCGCGTGCGCGCTCGATCCGTCACGTTAAGCAACAGTTTAATGCGGTCAAGACATGGATGTGACCAGTGGTATAACCGTTTGGGATCGAAATTATCGCAGGAGGATTCATGAAGGTTTGGAATATGTTGACAACCTTCGATATCTGGTAGTTTATGAGACATGAGAAAATTAGGAATATAAGTATATTTTTGTAAACATCATGATTTTCTCATTTTTCACCTTCGCATAATAATTCTTAGTATTTGATTACTATCAATATTTAACAGTGATTTTATTATCAGTATTCACCAGAAATTAAATACTGGCCAAAAAATTACAGAATTACTGGTAATATTTAATCACTAATAATTTTTCAGTATTTCTTAGTATGATATTTCTATAAGGGCATACAGCACAGAAGCTTGCAGTTACGTTGCAGGAACGTTACATCACTTCAAATTTCAACGTAACACATTGCAGAAACATAGCATAGACATGGAATTGTAACATTTCATCGGAAATTAAAACAACATTACAGAAACATTATAAATAGTTAAAAACTATAATGCTATAATTGATGTATAATACATGTATGATATATGCGTTTTGTAAAGATACAATTAATGTAATAGTGTAATTCGGTTGATATATGAAAGTATATTATATTTTAGAGCAAAAGAACGA
>NW_022639566.1:800284-800597 GCF_010583005.1 Odontomachus brunneus
TAAATAAATTTGATTTAGAATATATATAATATTTTTATTTTACTTTCGAGTTTTTTCAATTTATGTTTTATTAATGTTCTATAAATTGTTTTTATTTTTGGTATCGCCTTTTTAAAAACGCAGAAACATAAATATATTACATTTTCCAGTCATTTGTGTATCAATCTGCATGTCACTCCTTTACGAACTGTCGGAAAATGAGTCACATATGCTTTACATAGTCTAATAAAGAGTTAAAAAATAAAAAATTCAGTTTTTCTTAGAGTATCCTTATAGAAATATCATACTAAGAATCATTGATAATTACTTATTA
>NW_022639566.1:800607-800727 GCF_010583005.1 Odontomachus brunneus
TATATTTTAGAGCAAAAGAACGATGTTTCCCTTATAGAAATATACTAAGAATCATTGATAATTACTTATTTTCAGTATTAAAAATACTGGATAATAAGTAATTATCAATGATTCTTAGTA
>NW_022639566.1:800783-801023 GCF_010583005.1 Odontomachus brunneus
TATCAATGATTCTTAGTATGATATTTCTATAAGGGTAAAGAGACTAAGTATATAACAAAAATAATAAATTATTTTCCCTACCTTTACACTTCTCAGTAGGCAACGTTGTTATTAATTTCTATCTTAACCTTATCGTACAGCTACATACATTACGCTTTCACACATTCTTACATGTAAAGTACCTTATCCCCCCTTATAGAAATATCATACTAAGAAATACTAAAAAATTATTAGTGATTA
>NW_022639566.1:801033-801363 GCF_010583005.1 Odontomachus brunneus
AAGCCTTAATAGAAGCATTGAAAAAACCAACAGCGCAGGTTACTGATCCGCTATATGGATTTTTAGCACAGTTGGGAAAAGGCATGCAAAGGCTGCCATATCGCGACAGAGCTCGTCTGGAAATACAATTTTTAACGTTGCTCGCTGAAAAAAAAGATCTTTGTGTTTACAATGATCCAAATACTGAACAATCAACACGGTATTAGCTGGAAACGTTTTTATTTTTATTTTACAAAAATATTTAATATTTTTTTATTTTTATTTATTACGAAAAGTTAATGTATGATAGTTAATATATATATATATATATATATATATATATATATATAT
>NW_022639566.1:801373-804336 GCF_010583005.1 Odontomachus brunneus
TAGTGATTAAATATTACCAGTAATTCAGTAATTTTTTGGCCAATACTTAATTTCTAGGGAATACTGATAATAAAATCACTGTTAAATATTGATAGCAATCAAATACTGAGAATTATTATGCGAAGGTGAAAAATGAGAAAATCATAATATTTACAAAAATATACTTATATTCCTAATTTTCTCATAAACTACTAGATATCGAAGGTTGTCAACATTCCAAACTTTCATGAATCTTCCTGCGATAATTTCGATCCCAAGCGGTTATACTGCTGGTCACCCCATCCATTTCCTTGACCGCATTAAACTGTTGCTTAACCTGACGATCGAGCGCGCACGCGGTGACTCTGATGACTCCAACGATGTTCTTACAATTCATGCTTATATAATGTATCTTTATAGTGTTCACAGTATATTATAACATACCTAGCAAACACCAAATAATAGTTACATAATTTTTACATGTTGTTTATTGGATAATTTGTTGATAGATATTGAAACAATGCAACATTCGATACGCGATAAATATTGATATAATGTAGTGAACCAGTGATAACCCTTATAGAAATATCACACTAAGAAATACTGAAAAATTATTAGTGATTAAATATTACCAGTAATTCTGTAATTTTTTGGCCAGTACTTAATTTCTGGTGAATACTGATAATAAAATCAATGTTAAATATTGATAGTAATCAAATACTGAGAATTATTATGCGAAGGTGAAAAATGAGAAAATCAAAATGTTTACAGAAATATACTTATATTCCTAATTTTCTCATGTCTCATAAACTACTAGATATCGAAGGTTGTCAACACATTCTAAACTTTCATGAATCCTCCTGCGATAATTTCGATCCCAAGCGGTAGAAAAACACCGGGTCACCCCCATCCATTTCCTGACCGCACTAAACTGTTGCTTAACGTGACGGATCGAGTGCGCACACGGTGACTCTGATGACTCCAACGATGTTCTTACAATTCATGCTTATATAATGTATCCTTATAGTGTTCACAGTATATTATAACATACCTAGCAAACACCAAATAATAGTTATATAATTTTTACTTGTTGTTTATTGGATAATTTGTTGATAGATATTGAAACAATGCAACATTCGATATGCGATGAATATTGATGTAATGTAGTGAACCAGTGATAATTACTTTTACATTTTTAACAAGATGTTATAATGATTAATCAAAAAAAATTAAAAAATCCAAAAAAATCGAAATTAAACAAATCGAATTACTAAATTTTGAGAGAAACTTTTAAAAAATATTATTTAAAACAATAGTGTTGTTTCATCAAATGACATGGTTTCCTTGAACGAAAAAACAATTTTATTTTCATCATTTTAAAAAATGATATTTCGTTTAAGAATATAATATTTTAATGAAATAAAAAAAACCACAAAATTAAACAAGTACGAATATTAAATCTAAAGAAAGTATTTTCTCCGAAAAAACGGTATAAGAAGTATAAAAAATATGCAATAAGACAAATTAATGATTGCCACTAACGAGTGCTATTCTAAGTACTATTCTATAAGTATTATTGATGTAAAACATTACTGAATTTGAAATACAAGTAACAAAAATAACTAGTAAATAAATAAAATATATTATATTCGTAATATTTTTTTAAATATTACTGCAATATTGCTAAAGTAATATTGCAAATTAATGTCACTGCAAAGTCTCTGCAACATTGCACTGCAATATGCAATCTTGCAACGTTGTAGCAATGTTGCTGCAAGCTTCTGTGCTGTATGGGCATTGCTGAGATTCGAGCCTGAGACCTCTCCCAGGTAGCAGACACGTCAAAATGACATCCAAATCTAAGTAAGTTCAGGATAAAAAATAACCAAGGAATGATCAAAAATATCGTGAGAATATCGTCAAAATGATAGTCTAATGTCACAGATCGATGACGACATTTTAGACGACTTAATGACGTTTTATGACGTCTCTAAACGTCAATAATACGTTTTTAAGACGTTATACAGAAACGTCATTAAGATGTCACAAAAAAGACGTTTTAAAGACGTCGTTATTTAGTCACTTGACGTCATTCGACCAGTTATGACCAGTTTTTTACGTCATTTTGACGTGAGTCTGTTACTTGGGCTGATTCTTGTGTCGTTCACCTTACCTACTGCGTCACTGTCACTTTGATTGAGAGACGCTTTATATTGTGTACATATGGTATATCCATATACGAAAGCATATGATTTATTTAAAAGAAGAGAATAGATTCTTTTAAAATATATGTTTTAAAAAGTATGTAGAAAGTATATTTAAAAAATATTTACATGTTTTAAAAGTAAGTAAAATAAATTATTTTGTAAATTTAAATAAATTTTTTTCTGATAATAAAAGAAACTTTAATTTGAAACATAAAAAAATACTTTTAATATTAGAAAATAATTTATTCAGATTTATAAAATGATTTACTTGTATTTTATTTACTTTTAAAACAAGCAAATATTTATTTAAACAGTTTTTACATTTAAAAACACTAATTTTCTCCTTGTAAAGAAATCATTTGTTTATTCTTATATATATAGATATTTTAAATCAAAGAAATCACTTTTTTTATTTATAAATTCATAATTTTACAGCTTATTTTACAAATTTAAAAAAATATTTCTTTATATTTATTATATATTTTCTAAAATTTAACAAATATTTTTTTAAGTTAAGAAATTATATGTAACAAAATATATTTCTTTCATTTAAAGAATTTTTTTCTAATGTACATTACCAATTTAAATTTAGATTTTCTTATTTCTTTATTAATTTAATAATTATAAATAATTATATTTATTTTTTTCATGTGCAATATTTATAGAAAAGTTTACAAAATATTAATTTTTTGTTTACAAATAAATATTATGTAATTTTTTGTTTACAAATAAATATTATGTAAAATATTTAGATATTTAGATATTTCTATATTTTAA
>NW_022639566.1:804346-809313 GCF_010583005.1 Odontomachus brunneus
TTTATATATATTTTATATATATATATATATATATATTTATATATTTTAAAAAAGTAATTCAAAATAAATATTTATAAATATTTATCTAATAACTTACTAATATTGTATGCTGTCTGGGTTAATACTTTTAATCTTAACATTACTTTGCATAAGTATTTCATCACTTAGCAAAGTATTATATATTAGTATTTAAATATTGACAATGTTCTGCGTAAGTATTTTATCACTGGACGAAGTATTACATATCAATATTTAAGTATTGAAATCAATCATAAGATAAGATTTGTAACATTAAATATTGAAATACTTGAGTACTAAAAGCTGTATTTGAATCACAGAATATTACTTAATACTGTACTTTTAATACTGAAAATAAGTAATTAATCAATAATTCTTAGTATGTTATTTCTATAAGGGTCATTCTTCAATATCAATTTATTTCAGCAATTAACAGATCATGTTAACGATCAATCACCATTAGAAAATCAAGTAATTCATTTAATAAGGGCCATTATTCAGAAATATATTAAAATAAAACTGCATTATTTAGCATTAAATTCGATTAATAATAAGTCTAAAACTAACCGTCATATATTTAATAAACTTGTACTTTTTCAAGGTATGTAAAAACAAACTGTGCGAACGTATACTCTTTATTAATATATGCGGCATTAATGTAAGTTATAACTATTAAAACTGTATATTTCATAAGGTTTAATACAAAGTTTAATTGTTCAAATGTTTAATAAATTATATTTTTTTATACAATCGTATCAATATCTTTATTTTTTGTAACATTTTACTAAACTACACTGAGCCAGTTTTATAATTTCCAATTAATTTCATCAAACAGATTAAATGTCAATTGTGGTCAGTTAATTGTGGCTCATTCCGTTTAATGACAAATGCAATTGGTTCATTTTAATAGAATAATTTGTTGCTTAAATAATCGGAGATTGTAAAACTGGTCCTGTACACTCGCCGAATAACCTTTTCTTCACATACATATTACGATACATACTGGCGCTACTAAGTGTTGCTGGCGCATGCGCGAAACAACAGCCAATAGAAGTATGGAAGGTTTTACCTCGTCTCACTCCTCGCAATGGCTTCCACCCCGCGGCTCATGCCCCATCTCTATATTTCTATATCTATGGTTACGAGTGCAAATGCAATTTTGATACACTTTTCACTCTTGGGTGCGTTCGAAAACATCACCCGTGTGTATTTTGTCACACTCAGATCGTTCGAAAACCCCTAGTGGGCACACTGACCATGCGACCATGGCCGTTCGAAAACCGTACTCCGTGGACCACTCGTGTGACTTTTCTCCACTCTCTTTTGCGCGGTGTGAATCGGTGGAGATGGTGGAGAGTGCGCAAAGAGTGCAATACAGTATGAAATTACTAAATTATTTATGGTTTTTTGTTCTTCGAAACATTCGTACAACCATTAGCCATCACGGTAAGATAAAAAATTTAAATACAGCAGTGTAGGTTAGCCAGGTTTAGGTTTATTTCTATAGTGATGTATATTGTCAGAATATTGTCTTTAAATATAAATAAAGCTTATTAAGCTTTTTGTATTTTATAGGTTCTGAAATTTTCTTACGAGATACGAGGCACGTTAAAAGTCACGAATCAGTAACAATTTGTGAAAAAAAATGGAAAATTTAATCTCGGGTCGTCATATTTTATGCATGGATATTTAAAAAAATATACAAAAGGATGACAAGGGAAATGTCTATATATACGATGTTAAAGGTAAGGAGTAATAAATAAGTTTATAAATTTCCTTAGGCCTGGTGCCCACGATGCTAGAAATCGATCCGAGTTCTCGGACCGAGAAATATATAGCCAATTAACTTTCCAGATAACTAAATTATAAATTAATAATTACTAAATTAATTAATTAATTAATTACTAAATTTATTAATTTATTATTATTTTGCTAAGAAGCAATTATAGCTAATGTCGAAATACGTTTTCGATCAGCCATTTTGTACAACACATATGTAGGCACAACACACATGTAGTATGTCACATTGAGCATTCTTCCATGGCTGTTCGAAAACTCCTCTCAATACCAACTCCACTAACCCCACCAAAGCCCATCCACCACAGCCACTTTCCGTCGTGGACTTTCAGTGTTTTCGAACGCACCCCTTGCTTGGGGTCAAGTGTAAAAAGTGTATCAGAATTACATTTACACTCGTAAATATGTACGAACAGAAATTCTTCGTAATACGAACAGAAATCAAGACGTCATTGACGTGCACTAAGTGTGAAAGTGTAAAAAGTTCAATTAATGCGAATAAACTTATTGGATATTAGCTATTTTCAGATAGCTCACATCTTCAAAGGATGTTCTAAAAATATTCTGATGACATCCCTTCATCCTAAAAGCGTCTGAATGTAGAACGTATTTTGGAAAATTTGTATTGTACGAGGTGCACTAGTATGCAACGGGCATTAGGTGTAAAAGTGTGAATAATACAAGCAACTCGAACAAACCTTATGGCTCCTGCACACAGGACGCGGTAATGCTTGTCGCGCGGCGGAAGTCCACGCGACAGTCAATCAATATGTTGTTTTTCCGTAAGAGCTAGAAGGTTATTACGGAAAGCAGCATATTGATTGGCTGTCGCGCGGACTTCCGCCGCGCGGCAAGCATTACCGCGTCCTGTGTGCAGGAGCCATTATGAATGTTTCCGATAAGGGACATCACACACAAAATTACATAGCATATGCATAGCATAAGATCATATGGACCAATGAGCATTGAATATTAAGTCGCCATATTGATGATTGATACTTAATATTCGATGCTCATTGGTCCATACTATCTTATGCTATGCATATGCATCTATGTAATTTTGTGTGTGATGGCCTTAATACCTCTCCGAGTCATTTCCCTAGAGTAGAAATAATTACAGACATCACTATCTACTACTATTATGTGATTTATGACAACCCAAAGCTACCTAAAGCTCGTATCAGACTATCGACTGCACAGGCCGACTCGGCGTCTCAAGCCCATATTAGACTACCGACTGCACCGGCCGACCCGACTGCCGACTACGACTGCCGACTCTCAATGGACCAATCACAGTGATGTGCCGAGTTAGCGCCTCACTGTGATTGGTCCATTGAGAGTCGGCAGTCGTAGTCGGCAGTCGGGTCGGCCTGTGCAGTCGGTAGTCTAATATGGGCTTTACCCACTGCTTGCAGTCGTGAGACAGCATTAGGTAGCTTTGGATTTTCATGAATTACATAATAATAATAATAGATAGTGATGTTTGTAACTTATTTCTGCTCTAGAAAAATGACTCGGAGAGGTATTCGATGCTTTCCAGCTACGTACACTGTATTACACTAAACCAGTTTATTGGTCATATATTATCTTACAAGATATTTTAGATAATATGTGATCAATAAACTGGTTTTGTGTAACACAGTGTAACGTAGCTGGAAAGCACCTATTATCGGAAACACCCAAAATAAGTTTTCCTTTCTCTTTCCCTCTATTTACGAGTATATTTTGATATTTTCATGAATGTTTAAATATATTATATTAATTTTGTTTATATTTATGTTTAAATATGTTTATTAAAACATTAAAAATCATTAAAATTGTTTTTTTATTCGAATTTATATATATTTAAAAAAATCTGATGAAAAAAGTTGTATTTTGGTGATTTTTGAAGCAGAAATCTGGTGATAAATTTTTGGAGCCGCGGTAACACTGCTAGTTGTGTACTTCTCGAACGCAACTGTGGTGAAACTTTGTTCCTTTTTTCTTTTCGACGCTGATAATATATTTCTTTCTCTGACACCAAAAAGTAAACGTAGTTCAGTTAAAAAGAATAGACCTTAGATGTTAAGGCTATTATGCCGATTTGTGGACATCGATTTATCTGTCGCTTATTACCCATCTGTAAACACAATTGTTCGACTAACCAATCTACATTGACACTTATTTTGTAAGCGAAGTAAACACTATGTCAATGGACAAAGATGTTGATGCAAAGAAAGATGCGGATGGAAAAAACAAAAATAAAATTTATTGTACATTCTGTCCTTCAAAAATGCTTAATGCTGGGGTTGCTAAATTGATAAACATGGAGGTGAGTACTGTGTATTTTAAATGTAATCACGCTTCCACATATAAAAAATTTACAACTATCTAATGTATTATTTAGCATTACGTGTATTATGCATAATCGCGCGTTGATAAATATTTTTATACGTTATTATTTTATAATACTACATAAAATCAATGATATGTAATGTACTGTTATCTGAACTACTACTTAAACTTTCTTGTAATTCACAAGAAATTATTTTAAAGGTTTTTCAAATAGTTTAAACTATCAAATAATTATATTTAATGTAAAATTTTTTTTTATTGTAGTTTGCATTGCCTTATATACATAGTAAGGGAGACGGTGAAGGCAACCAACCAGAATCCATTTCCGATTATTGGTTAGTGGAAGATATGTATACCTTTGAAAATATTGGCGTATCACACACAGTAGATAATATCAAGTACCTAGCTTGTGCAGATTGTGAAAGAGGTCCAGTGGGGTGGCATGACTTATCTACCAAGAAATCTTATATCGCATTGTGTAGAGTGAAACATGAATAAAAAGTATAGGAAAATATGCATTAAAGTAAGAAAATTTTATAATTTTATACTCAATGCAAGCGTGAGTGTACAAAGAGAATTTTATATCTATGCAATTATAAGATAATATTTATGTAAAGCTGTTTGTGAACAGATAATTATTAAATATGCAATATATGTGTATAAAAAGCTATTTTAGATTTATATCTAAATAAATTAATTGTTTTTATATTTGACAAATAATCCTTCTATCTTTAAGAAAACTATATATAAAATAATACAAATATATATATATATATATATATATATATATATATATATATATATATATATATATATAT
>NW_022639566.1:809323-820758 GCF_010583005.1 Odontomachus brunneus
ATATATATATATATATATATATATATATATATATATATATATATATTATCACACAAACCCAAGGTAGCACATACACGTATTAGAAACGTTTCTTAAAAATATCTATAGTTTCAGAACCATAAAGCACCAATAAGAAACGTTTTAACAAGAACTTGTCTGAAATTTGTCCTTATTTATGAATCGTTTATAAAACGTTTATAAAATCGTTTCTTCAACGATTTTTTTTTCGCAAAAATAATGTTTCAACTAACATTTTTTGAATGGACATTTTTACTCATGAAAAACGTTCCAGAAACGTTATGAAACGTTTTGGAAACAGTTATGAAAGATTTGGTTCTAACGTTTATAAAACAATTTTAAAACGTGTGTGTGCTACCTGGTGTAAAATTATTTTTATTTTATGTGCAATTATATAGAGGCTGAATTGATACTGTATATAGAGTAATAGCTCAATGAAAAATAAGTATAAATACAAAATTAGCAGTTTTAGTTAACAATGTAATATTTAATTACAATGTATGTTACAAACACAGCCGATAAATCAGATAATTAATCGTTGATATATTATAACGATCAATAAAGTCTCTTACGAATAAAAATTATTTGTATTTAATGTATGAATTCATGAATATATGTATAAATATATGTATGAATCTATTATATCGTTACATATATTCTTGTTTATATCCCATTTTGAATGTTACAAACGGATTATACATCATATATCAATATATGATAAATATCGACTTTAAGAGAGGCAGCTCCAATGATCTTGACCTTGACATATGTTGTAGAGGTCACCCTCCTGAGTAACTCTCAGAAGGTTTTAGGCGGCGCTTGTTGTTCGTTAAAAAATTATTAACAAAAGAAATTGAATATAATTGAGTATAATTTTGTTATAATTGAGCATAAAATGAGTATAATTTTTGGACACTGTATATACAAAAACATAGAATTTGTAAACTAGGAAGGTGTCAGCCGTACGCACGTACACACACACACACACACGGCTTCCGAATTTTCAACATGCATTTGTATAAATTTCTCAACATAACACACTTACAATGTAACATACTATATTGATGAATTGGTATGACAGAAATATATATACTTAATGTATTCTGTGTTGATATTAATGTGCCTTTTTTTATGAATAACGTTTTAAGAAACAATGTGCGCCATTTAAAACCTTTTGAATGTTACTCAGGGTAGTAGCAGCCCAGTAAGCCAAATATCATTACTACAACATTATTATAATGATATTCAGTAACATGTAATGTTTTCAAGTATGTCATATTTAACATTGTATACAACATCATTATGAACAAACTTTGACACCGATTTAGAAGTTTCGGTAATGTTGAATTCACATATGTCATATTGTTGTAATTAATGTTATGCTAATGTTTTTAGAACATTCTGTGATAACGTTCCTCGAATAATGTTAAATAAATGTTTTCGTAACGTCAAATTCACATCCCAGGTAACACAAACACGTTTCAGAAATGTTTTTTTACGGCTCAGGTAGCCGTGATAAGGACGTGAATTGTAATGTAAAAAAAAAAAACACATCTTGCGGAAACGATTGTTGTAACTAATGAACTTATGTTGATTTTAACTGTGAAATTTAGTTCCTTTATTTAATTTCTCACTATTTTCCCACTTGAAAATGTATTCAGTATTGGTCGGATACGAACTCGAGAGAGAACCTTAGACATCTCCAGGTTCCTAGTCTACTACCTTGGCTGCTGCGCTATTTCTTTAATTGTTACTAAGTGTTTTTTATTATCCCCATATACAGCCCTTATAGAAATATCATACTAAGAATCATTGATAATTACTTATTATCCAGTATTTTTAATACTGAAAATAAGTAATTATCAATGATTCTTAGTATGATATTTCTATAAGGGAGCCAAGGCATTAATTATAATTTTCTTATAATATTATTTAGGACAACAACAAAAATTAACTATTTATAGTTATAATATTTTATATAATAAAAGAGAAGTTAGAGATACATATATAAAATATTTATGTAAAATATGTTTACCTTAATTAAAAATATTTCGATAAAGTTTATCGAAAAAATAAAACTCTTGACTGTAGAAACGTTAAACACTTTTCTTAAGTTATTATTTCATAAACGTTTCTGTCTAAACGTTTCTTATTAGTGCTTTCTCATTATAAAACATACGTATAAAATACGTATATGAACATGTGTTATCTGGGAACAACGTTTTAAACATGTTAAATTAATATTTCTTGTTTATTTGTTAACAATATTCCAAAAATATGTTTTGAAATGTTTTTAAAACATCTCTTTAATGTTTGAAATGTAATATTATTAAGCAATGTTTTAAAAATGTTTATTTAAGAATATTATAAAGAAACATTACAAAAGTATACATAACATCAACGTTTTAGAAAGTTGATTTAATGTTTCTTGCTTACTGGGAGGTACCTTCCTAGCCTACAAATTCTGTTTTTGTATATACGTTGTCCAAAAATTACATTCATTTTATGCAACTTATTTTGTTAATAACTTTTTAACAAATAACGAGCGACGGCTAAAACCTTTTGCTTGTCATTCAGGAGGGTGACCTCTACAATGTATGTCAAAGTCAAGGTCATTGGAGCTGCCTTTCCTAAAGTCGATATTTACTAAAAATTTATAGAGAACGATAGAATAAAAATAACCATTTTCTATCGTTTTGAATATAGATTTTAGTTTGAATGAATTTAGTTTGAATGATTTTAGTTAGAATAAATTTACAAAATCCATATTCAAAACGATAGAAAATGGTTATTTTTATTCTATCGTCCTCTATAAATTTTTTTTTTACCAAGGATATATCTTTTTTCTTTCTCACACATACACAAACTTTTTTCTCGCTCTCATTGCAAAAATAGTCACGCGTTCGAGCGAGCTGTGCTGCGACGACATCTAATAACATCCTTTGTAAAAAAAAGTTTATAGAGAACGATAAAATAAAATAATCATTTTCTATCGTTTTGAATATGGATTTTGGTTCGTGAATTTAGAAAATGTAAATAGTATTCTATCGTATACAATAGAATAAAATAGATAGTAATAGAATTTCTATCGTTAGTTTCCTATAGAATATAAAATCGTGTATAACCAGATAAAATACGATAGGATTTATATTTGAATCGCTCTTGCGAGCGAGAACGATACAGCTTAAAGAAAACGATTCAAATTGATAGCGCTATCAATATTACCTATACAGCACAGAACGTTGAAAAAACCTTGATGAGATGTTGCAACGTTGAAAATAAAAGTGTGGATGTTTTTTCTACATGGAATTTATGTTGATTTTTCAACATTGATTACAAGATATTGCTACAATATTGAATATATATTGAACAAAAAGTACAATTTTTTGCAATAATATTTGAGGACCATTGAAAATTATATTATTAATAATATTAGAGAAAAATTTGTTATTATATAATAATAATAATAAAATAAATTATTATTAAATTTTATTATATTAATATATATGTATTATACATATTATATTACAATATACAATAATCATATATATTTTTCTTATTTTTTTTATTTATATGTAAAATTGAAATTTGTTTAAACAATTTTGCGCAAAAACCCTGAATATTCTTTCATTTCATAATATTCTCTATTATATATGCCGATATTCATAGTCCGATCTTATATTTAAGATCATTTTAAGTACTGTCTTCAGATGTCATAAACCAATCACAGAGCCGTATTCGCATCTTAAGACGATTACTTAAGACGATTACTTAAGACGATCTTGAAATAAGATTCGACTATGAATACCGGCCATAGTCCAATCTTATTTCCAGGGGCTCGATTCTCTAACTAGTTGCGTATACGTAAGTTTTACTGCGCAGGTTTAATCATATCATAAAATAGCTGCGCAGTAAAATTTATGGCTCCTGCACACAGGACGCGTTAATGCTTGTCGGCGGAAGTTCGCGCGATAGCCAATCAATATGCTGCTTTCCGTAATAACCTTCTAGCTCTTACGGAAAAACAACATATTGATTGACTGTCACGCGAACTTCCGCCGCGCGGCATTACCGCGTCCTGTGTGCAGAAGCCATTACGTATACGCAACTAGTTAGAGAATCGAGCCCAAGACCATCTTAAATAATAGAGATGCGAATACAGCTCTGTGATTGGTTCATGACATCTTAAGACAATACTTACGATGATCTTAAATATAAGATCGGACTATGAATATCGGCCATAGAGTCTGACCTCACACAGGAGAAATGTCCCGAATACATCATAGGCCGGTATTCATAATCAGATCTTATATTTAAAACCGTCTTAAGTTTATCTTCAGATAATGTATGGATTATTTCATTGGCTACAGACTATCTGAAGATAAACTTAAGCAGTCTTAAATATAAGACCCGACTTTGAATACCGGTCATAGTGATATCTTGAAGATATCGCTTATGGCTCCTGCACATAGGACGCGGCAACGCTTTCCGCGCGGCGGAAGTTCGCGCAACCAATCAATATATTGTTTTTCCGTGAGAGTTATAAGGTTTTTACGGAAAGCAGCATATTGATTGGCTGTCGCACGAACTTCTGCCGCGCGGTAAGTGTTGCCGCGTCCTATGTATGGGCAGGAGCCATTATCCCAAATATATCTTTAAGATATCCCTATGATATATTTTGGATGTCTTTGCTGTGTGGGATGCAAGTTGTATTGATAACAAAAAATGCATAAAAACATTAAACTGGAAGGAATGGTCGAAGTCATTTTGCAAATAACTACATAAACTTTACTTTAGATATTAAATAAAACAGGTAAGCGAATCAACGCGTGTATTTGTTAGGTACGTTATAATATACTGTGAACACTGTAAGTATACGTTTTATAAGTATAAATTGTAAGAACATCGTTGGAGTCATTGGAATCACCGCGTGCCGTTCGATCGTTAGGTTCGTAAGGATCGTTAGGATCGTAAGGGATCTAACCACTCTGACCGAATCTAAAATAAGCACAAATTCAAGATTTTTTTAAAAATTAACTACTGCGTAGGATTAATTTAAATTTTAGAAGTATAAAATACAATATTTAAACTGCAAATTTATAAATTTTTAAAGAGATTGAACTAAAAAATATGGCTGCAGAACAATTTCCGCGAAGCTTCTTTGCCGTAGCGAGATCAGACGGGTAGAATATTTCCGGAGAAGAGGGTGGTCTGAAATCAAAAAGCAAAATATTTTCTTATTAAGAAATATAATAGTTATCGTGTTGCGTTGGGATTTTCTTTTTTTTTTTAATTGTGGAAAGAGCATCGATTTAAAAAAAAATTTTTTTTATCTTAAAATACGAACTTAAAATATTTATTATAAAAAAATAAATTGACATATCGAAAAAACCGTATACAACACGATAGAGAATCTTCTTAAGAATATTCCTGCCAGACATGAAGTCAACCAGTTGGACTATTAGTTTCGGAGAAAATTTTCCACCCGCCTTGAAAAACATGGTTTCGAGAAAAACGCAAAAGAAGATTCGAAATGATTTTTTTATATAATAAAATGGTCTTACCTCTAATCTGCTACGTCAGCATCATAAAGTTCGCCTTCAACTTCTGAAAGCTTTGTTTCTGCTTCCTTCAGCAAAGCCCTACGCCTTTTTGTCGAGCTTCTTTTGTGGCTGCTTGCGCTCGAATTTCCGCAGTGGCGATGCGCGCTTCATCAATTTCTTGGCACGTTTCATTATTTCGATGTTCTATTTTTAGTCCCATAATTTGCATCATTAGAAGAACATTTTTTAAACCGTCATTGAAAACACTTATAGCAATATATGATGCTATTTCAACAATTTTTATGCCATTATTTTCAACTTTTGGAGCCATTTTCTAAATTATTGAATTCAAGCTTTCATTATTGCTTTGTGTAAAGCCTCCTTCACATCGTTCCAACAAATTGTTTGAGTTATCTTCGTATACTGGTTTAATTGCATTTTCGATGTCTTTTGAAAGAGATGTTTTGTGTACATAATCTTTCAAGGTCCCGTTGGCTTTCGCTTTTTGCCAATAACACCAGGAATCTGCTCCCACAGAACAATTATGGTGTTGAGGTTGTTGATCAGTAGAAACTTTATGAAAAAATGTCGTCTATATAGCTTTTTTCATTTCTTCTTTGCTGTGAGAATTATTTCTGATGGCAAGGCCGTAATAAATGGTTAGCTCATTTATTAACTTTAGAGTTAATTTTCCTCTATCGCCAAGGTCTGGTTGTTGGCTTTTTTATATTTCTTAATTGCGTTCCCATTCTCTTCTGGACGTGACCGATACATTTTTTTTTTATTACACTTTCCTTTCCGTACGGTTCTGAATCAATGACTCCCTTGTAAGTTTTACTGTCTCCATCACCGATGTAATAAGAGTACTTTGCAAAATATTTTCCTTGTGATGTTAGAAACATTTCGGTTATCGTATCGACCTCCATTTTCCCGGTTGATCCCTCGTGGTTAGCAATTAGCCGTGTGAGTTGTTATCCAAATATCATTCCGTTTTGTCCAATATTTTTTTTCAATAAGTACAAGCTTTACAAAAAGATGATTTAATAATAACATCTAAAACTTGTCCCGGATAAAAACTTATCAAATTTGAAACTCCAAAAAGTGATGAAAAACCACGTTTTTGCCAAGTGCCGTCTCCAGAAACTCCCAGATAGCCAAATCTGCTCGAGCAAATTTTGCCCAACACTTGACTACAAATTTTGCTGTCAAAATGTCATCAAATTGGATCTGTTAAATCAAAGGTTGTTGGCAAATTGATGCCAAATACCGAGTAAGGTTTGTGCGGCGCAGTTTGACGTCAAATTGATGCCAAATACCGAACAAAGCTTGGTGAAATCTAACGCCAAATTGACGCCAAATACCGACCAAGGTTTGTGCGGCGCAGTTTGGCGCCAAACTTTGCCCGATATTTGGCGACAATTTGGCGTCAGATTTTGTCATCAAGCTTTACTAACAAAACCCAAGCATATTGCGGACGCAGATGGCATCGGATTTTTGCCGTCAAGTTTTGGTTATATTTGGTGTCAATTTGGCAACAATTTGATACCAAATTGTTTGCTGGGCTGTTAATCCTGAGCCCTTTTTTTTTGTTCTGTTAATTCTTTTTCTTTTTTCACTGCATTATTCATTAACCTCTCACAAACGGCTTCCGCAGCACAGTGAATGTTGTTTACCACTTTGTCGTAAAAAGATCTGTATATAGGTTTTGGCAAGTCCATTATCCCACAAAACTTTGTAAATCCTGTAAAACCGATCCCTAAGAGTCGAAATGCAAAAAACGATTCGCCGGTTTATATCGTAAGCTTTGTCGTCTATGAGACTAGAGTTCACATTACTTGATTCACAGGAGTCACATTCAAATCATTAATTTAAATCCTAATCCACGAATACTCGCTTCTTCAAAATGGACGTTGCCATTACATGATTTACATTGAACGACACATTACTAATTGCAGAAAAAACGGTCACAAAATTTAAAATATGGTATCCAAAAATTGCATCAATGAAGACGTCAATATTTTCAGCGATCTTCAGTTTCTTCGCAGAGGTACTTGTATGTGCTTCTTCTTGTTCCATTTCGAATCTATTAAGTGATCGATGTTTCCTTTTAGAACTACAATACCCAGATAGCATAGGACATCCATAGGACATCCATTTCATGTCCATTTTACGTTCGTATGTCCAGGGATATAAAGTGGACGTCCACAGGACATCCGATTTTGAACATGAAACGGATATCCTCATCAGTATATCTTATGGATTTTTGATATATGTCCAAGATGAAACAAAATTCAGAATATGTTAGAGAACGATTTTATATATGTTTTAATAGTTTACCCAGATAGCACACAATATTTATAATAAAGATTCATAAATATTTATTTTGAATTATTTTTTTAAAAATATATAAATATTTTATAAATATTTATATACATAAAAAAAGTATCAAAATTTTATTCAAAATATTATTAAAATATAGGCTAAATATTTTATACAATAATTATAGTAAACAAAAAATAAATATTTGTAGCAATATTTTGTAAATATTTGTATAAATATTATATATGAAAAAAATTAATGTAATTATTTATAATCATTAAATTAATGAAGAAATTAGAAAATAAAAATTTAAATTAGTAATGTATATTGAAAAAATTCTTTAAATCAAAGAAATATATTTTGTTAAATATAATTTCTTAACTTAAAAAATATTTGTTAAATTTGTAATAAACATAAAGCAGTATTTTTTTAAATTTGTAAAATAATCTGTCAAATTATGAATTTCTAGAAAAAAAATTATCTCCTTACAAGAAGAAAATTTTTTAAATATAAAAATTGTGTTTAAATAAATATTTGCTTGTTTTAAAGTAAATAAAGTACAAATAAATCATAATAAATCGTTATAAATCTAAATAAATTATTTTCTAATATTAAAAGTATCTTTTTGGATTTCAAATTAAAGTTTCTTTTATCAGAAAACAATTTACAAAATGATTTGTTTGTATTTCATTGACTTTTAAAACAAATAATTTTTTTTTAAATATACTTTTTACATACTTTTTAAACATACATTTTACATTTAGAAGGATCTATTCTCTTCTTTTAAATAAATAATTTGTTTTCGTACACATGGATACAATATATGTATACAATACAAAGCGTCTCTCAGTCAAAGTGACAGTGGCGCAGTTAATAAGCTGAACGACTCAAGAATCAGAGGTCTCAGCAATGATAAGCAAATTTTCAAAGTACAATTTAACTTAAATTAAGTAGCGTGTGAAACAATATAAAGTGAAAACTAAAATCATATATATTTTAAAAATTTAAGAGGAGTTTAGGAAAAAAGAAAAAAGTATATAATTGTATATATTTTAATAAATATGTTTATAATACTTATGATAAATATTTATGATCTCTATTGAAGCTAAGATCATAAAAATATTTATGAAATATTTTGATAAATATTTATAAAAAATTCAAATAAATCCTATAAATATTTTGTGCTGTCTGGGTATATATGTTTCATTCTTTTAATTTACAAATTACAAAATTATCTTGTAAATTACAAATCCGGTTGCTACTTTTATATATTCATTGAACGTCCATCGGATATCCTGTGGACATGTTGAGGACTTTAGCATGTCCTCCAATTTCATTAATGGATATTCCACAAACGTTCATTGAATGTCTGAATGACGTAAAACGGTTTATGGATATCCTCAATATCCTTAAAGGACATCTTATGGATATCCATAGGATATCCATGTGTTGTCTGGATATAGTATCTTGACTTTTGAAGCTTTTGTATCCTTTTCGATCTAAATACGTCGGCAACGACATTTTCGTAACTGTTTATGTCCAAAGATACGTTCCACAAGACAGCTTACAAAAGACTAAACACATTTCTCCAACGGACAGCGTCTCTGAGAGTTTGAATCTTAGTTTAAAATGTCTACACTAGAGTCTCTACAAACCATTCAATAGCTCAGAATAAAAGATGTGAGAGGTCTGCAAGCCTTGAGTGTGAATAGTTGTGTTAGCAGTCAGCTCTGAGTTTTAGACTATAGCTTGTACTTATAATTTTCCTTTTCGTATTTTTCCCCTTGAGTCGGCGTCAACTTTCCCTGCCTCCGAACATAACAACAGGCAAGCCTCATTTAACCTTAGAAAATAGAAAAGCGTAGTGAACAGGAGGGGGGTCCGGAATCTTCCCGGGCTCCCGAGATATTCTCAAGTGCAACGTATGAAAACTACGAACCTGAAGTTTTAGACGAACGAATGGTGACAGAAGATCTTGTTTCGATACGAGTGTTATAATCGCGAATAGTATCAGCGCTTTCGAAATACTTCTCGAGGAATCGTTTCGATTGCGCCACAACAAGGAAGCGGATGTGCAAGTGCTGCGATAAGCACTACTTTGCACATTCCGCATTTAGGACCTCAATTCCAAACGCATTAAACCATTACCAAATATGGTAATGTTCTTGTCGTCAGGCACCCCCTCCGACAAGCCTAAAACAATATTATAAAAGAGCGGAGAAGACCGCCCGCGTCAGACTTAACACCTCGGTCTCTCGCCGCGACATACGCGACCAACGCGCGGTTCGCACATTACTAATAAGAATCGGAAGTAATAATTAAATACGTTCGAATACTATTACCAATAAAAGCCTTTATATTTAAATCAAAAGGAAATGACTACAATTTATTACTACTTATCAACACACCGCCACACACCCAGCCGCGCCTGTGTCACCGATCTCGAACTCTTTCTCGCGTCCCGGCAACACGGGGCACGACAATTTGGTGGTAGCGGTGGGATCGGTGTCCGCCGGGCCAGGAATTACCTGTGAACAGAAAGTGAATTACGGGTGAGAAAAGGGTGGTGTAAGTGACGAAGAAAGAAAAAATTCAAAAGAGAAATCATCGGAGCTAACTTGTGGACGTCGGAGATACGTCTACTCGAAAAAAACGCTACCGGTTATCTCAAAAAAGAGCGAAAAACTACAAGACCGAGAAGAAACAACTACTCCGTAAATACATTATACAAGTCTACAAAAACAAAAAGAAGAAAAAATTTGGAGAGAGCTCAACAAGTCATTGAGAGCCCTCCGAGACAACACACTGGGACCACAAGGCTAACGGAGACGGCAGAGGACAGCGGAAATCGGTGAAAGTTGAGCTGCAGCGTAATCAAGACGACCGTCGGAGCTACGGCCTACGATACTCGTTGTCAGCGACACCGGAGCCTACGGCGAATGCACCAGCGGCGACCGCGACCTGCCCAACGCCACTGACCCAGTAACGAGCGACGACTTGCCGACTCAACCAAAACACGATGAACTACAGAAGAGCAGCGACAACGTTATTGTAAGTCGAGAAACTATTGTAACCTAAGCGATTAGGTTTATGCGAGCGAACACGTAATCGCCGAACGTGAATTCCCTTTCGGCGAGATAGATCATAGCATACTACCGAACGTGCAAGTTACAGACGACACCCGACGTACAAGACGCCGCGCATATTTACCCTCACACAGTACTATTAGCGACGTCTCGCAAAGAGGAGATTTCTCCTTAACTTCTTACGATAATAGTGTATTCGATCCATTTGACGAAATGGCCATCGGGCAACGCGACGAAACCCTACACGCGGCGGAGAACGGAAGAGATCAGGAAATCTCTCGCCCCCGCGGGCCTCTATTACGAGAGGATCCGTTGAGCGACGTAAACGATCCTCAACCAGGATTTAATAGAATTCGACGCGACGTTGACCTATATAATAATGCTAACGAGCAGTTATTAGCGCATATAGAGGAATTGCACGATACTATACATACGAATGCAGCTCTACTAACCAACTCTCGCATAGACG